>NC_079172.1:21890332-21957832 GCF_947568905.1 Ostrea edulis | reverse complement strand
TACATGTAAGTATGGAGAGGACAAATTTTACCATATGTTTTGCGGTTTTCATATTTAAACAAGAGGTACTGTGAGCAATGCTCACTAAGAATACCCCCCGCTTACCCCAATCTCCCAAAGGGTGTTGGTAATAGGTAAAACTTCAGTATTATGAAAACTTCAGTATTATGATCCAAAAGGTATCTAGGAACACAGCATCTCCATGCGATGAAAAATGCCATTAAAAATTTTAAATGGAAACCATATTGTTACTTCGATGTCCAGTGCGCGTGACCTTTGACCTTTTGACCCCAAAATCGATAGGGAACATCTTCATCCCATGGGTAGTCCATATGTATGATATGGTGACTAGATGGAAAGGATAACGCTTTAGAGCCCGGAAACCATATTGCTACTTCAATGTCCAGTGCGCTTGACCTTTGACCTCAAAATCGATAGGGAACATCTTCATCCCATGGGTAGTCCATATGTATGATATGGTGACTGTAGGTGGAAAGGATAACGCTTTAGAGCCCGGAAACCATATTGCTACTTCGATGTCCAGTGCGCTTGACCTTTGGACCCCAAAATCCATAGGGAACATCTTCATCCCATATATATGATATGGTGACGGTAGGTGGAAAGGATAATGCTTTAGAGCCCGGAAACCATTGCGTCTACAGATGGACGGACGGACAGACAGACGGACAACCCGATTCCAGTACCCCCCCCCCCCCCCCCACAACTTGTTGCGGGGGGTATAATGACAGTTTTGAAGTCAGTGTAAAATTCCCCAAGGCAGTGGTGGAGCTGCAGCGTTGACATAATCGAGAAGGTTTTGGTTAAGTCTACCTTGTACTGCGCTTTACAGCTATAACTGTGATGGATAGGACACAACTGGCAAATACATTGTATGTACATACATATTCAAATGTAAATATTTATCTATAAATAAACAAACAAACAAAACCCCAGAACAGAACCAATGAAAAATCTGTAAATAAACAAATGCAATAAACTTTAAAAACACTAACAAGCTAACAAACCACCAAAAACCCTAATCATCAGGCATGGATAGCTTCTTTATTGTGCTTGTATCATTGTAAATCTTCTAAATACCTTTTAGTGGTGTGTTTAATTTTAATTTAGGTCAATGCAAAGAGGTAAGTCTATCTAATGGACTTAAATATTTTTGTATGATTCTTAAGCATTATAATTCATTTGCATAAAAATGCTATTATCCGGAATTTTGTTTTCAAAATGACCGCCAATGAATTGTAATGGATTGTTTCATTCAATTTACGTCAATATGAATAGATTTGGTAGTCAAATGCACTTGTAAATACTTTATGTTTGACTTTTAAGCATTATAATGCTATCCTCCGCCATTTAGTTTTCAAAATGGCCGCCAATGAAATTTTTTGAGTGGCTAACGTGCTTATTTTCAAAGTATATAGGACTAGGACCTCATGTACCAAGTTTGGTGCTTGTATCATAAACTGAAAGATTTAAAGACTTAGAGCCGGACTACACAAGATGCTGCAGTCCAATAGCAGTGGTTCACAGAACTCATATTCTGACAGTCTCTTTTTTTTTTTTTTTATGCAGCCCCAAGTTTGTTCGTTTTTTGTTGTTGTTGTTTTTTTGTTTTTTTTGTTCAGAAATTCCTTTTTGAATAAAAATTCCCGTGCGGATCCGGGTTTGAATAGTCCTCAGTGCCCCTTGCTTCTTGTAAGAGGCGACAAAATGGGGCAGTCCTTCGGATGAGACTGCAAAAACGGAGGTCCCGTGTCACAGCAGGTGTGGCACGATAAAGATCCCCCCTGCTCAAAGACCGTAAGCGCCGAGCATAGGCCTACATTTTGCAGCTCTTCACCGGTCTTAGTGTCGTCTCCATATGAGTGAAAGATTCTTGAGAGGGACGTTAAACAATATTCAATCAATAATATAATTTGAAAATTTAGTCAAAATTCATATTATAAATATCTGAACTTACTGGAAGTCCAAAATCTTTCCCGTTTGTAACCCCATCAGAGTGTAGGAACTAAACTTTGCCGTATGCCCAGGGAATCACACCGAACATCTCCTAAAGTGATACCTTTTCCCTGGAATTCATTGAGTATCCCAAGTGAAAACCACACTGGGCACAACATATGCAGATTGAAGTCTACTGAATGTTGACATATATATCATCTGAACCTTTAAAAGTTTGAACAACTTAAAGTCTTTTTGGCATTACAACCACTGAACATAATAGCACCAGTTAAAAGAAGATTGGTCCATTGCATATTGTTGTGTGATTGTTGGATTTCTCATTGGTTCACATAACTGTTCGAGCATTCTGATGATGTTAGAATCACGGATCCTCTTGTGTCTGTCACTGTAGTACTACAAATACTTCCACAGTCCTTAAACTTTTGTAAAAGTTTGGCCAGCTGTCCCTCATATACCTGAAATTGTACGAAGTGCATACTAGTAATCTTCTACCAACTCATTATCATCACTATCACTCACACTGTCTGTCTCACTATCATCTAGAGAATCGTAGTCAGGATCTTCACATGCATTTAATTCTACGTCACTATCTTCAGATTTTGATTCACACTGTAGTCCTGTTGCTGGGGAATTGACGCAAGGCCTGCAGCCACACGAAGTGGAATACCGTCATTCAAGCTTGAACACTGAATACCTTTAGACTCGGTCTTTGTATTTTCCTTGTCCAGTGACACTATAATTATCCTGGTCCTCTGTGGAATCTAAAGACTGGCCTGGCATATCTTAGTAGTCATGACTTTGTTGATAGTAGTGGTCGATTCAGCTGACTGCTCTGCTGTCTCATGATCCAACATTACATGTATCTCTGTGGCTGCCTTTTGACCCGCAGCTGTTTCTGAGTCAGGTATAGAGTCAATGTCGACATGCTACAGTGTGTCTGGCTCAAATCGTTGGAGAGCCCTACGTAGAACACCGTGTACAATGCCACATGCAGGGACCGTGATCGGTGTAGCGCGGGGATGTGAATTCGACGCGAAGAAAGGGGGTCAATAAGTATTCAAAGACTGATTGTGTTTAATCAAAATAAATCTTGATAGCCAAAAGTACTGCATAAAGTCCCAAGTTGTTTTTGACCAGAAATATTTCCTTTGAATGGTAACTCAATATTCGACTGAAGAAACCAAAACAAATCATGATATGCCTAGTATTTTGACTGAAAACCCCGTGGGGCGTAGGGAGGGGTGTGTGTCAGTGTGAAATCTTGTGGCGTAGGGGGACCGAGAATCCTTTTAACGTAAGCAAAGTTTCTCATTAAAATGCACATCTTCAGCACAGTAAATATTGTTTTTATTCAAAATTATATGAAAAATTCTCAGATCATTTTGTTCAAATGGAACCCAAGTAAAATTAAAATTACAGTGCATGATTGACGGTTATCTATATGTTTAACCTTATCAATGTTTTGCAGAGTAAAATGATAGTCCAACCAACTCAGCACATATACGATTTATGCGGGAAATGCATTTTTCACAGTACAGCGAGAGTTATTTTCCCCTGAATACAATTGGCGCATAACACGTTGCTGTTCTAATATTCTCTACTCAGAGTTCCGTACGCTACGAGCACTAGACCTCTGTCAACGGCTTTTCACAGAAATCTTGTAAAAGTTTTAAATATCCAATATTTATGTTTTGGACTAAATATTTAGTCATATTATGAAATGTTTTTGGTGCTATCAAATTGGTGCATAACGTAAATTGTTTACAATCGCGGTTTTCTGATCCTAAATTTGGAACTATTTCGTAATATGCTTATGAATGTAGGTCATTCATGTGGTTATTGAATATTGTTTAACGGGACGTTATTCTTGAGAATATTTCACTCGTATGGAAACGTCATCACTGCCGGTGAAGGGCTTCAAAATTTAGGCCTATGCTCGGCGCTTATGGCTATTGAGCAGGGAGGGATCTTTATCGTGCCCCACCTGCTATGGCACGGGATCTCGGTTTTTGCGGTTTCATCTAAAGGACTACCCCATTTAATCGCCTTCCACGACAAGCAAGGGGTACTGAGGACCTTTGCTAACCCGGATCCCAACGGGATTTGTTCATGTGAGAAATGTCCTCATACTAATATGTACAACCCTCGTATCCATGTAATATGGTACATGTATCTAAGGGGTTTGTGTCTGCAGAGTTTTCTGAGTAGTTGATTATGACTTATCAAAATAAACATGACAATTTCATTGTGCAAGGAAAACAATTGGCAATTACATTTCATAATTTGATTGATTTCAATATGGGTGAGAAATGAGAATGCAACAGTATGTAACATGTAATATTTTGAACAACTTGAAATACTGTCATCATTATTACCCGTGTACTATACCTTTGCCTTTGTAATATGAAAAGTATTAGTTTAAAAAAACCAACGCCCAATTTCTGTCTCTGACTTAGACCTCAGATCGTATTTACATGAGTAATCTCGGGCTACAGGACGACAGTATTTTACCAGACACATAGAAACTGTGGGATTTCTTGACAATGTACTGAAGTCGTGCGCCCCCCCCCCCCCCCCCCACTTTATTAGGTCACCTGAATCATTCAGGTGACTTATTGCTATCTGTTTTTGTCCGTCGTTGTGCGTCGTACGTTAACATTTGAACATTTTCAGCTTCTTCTCTGAAACCCCTGAACCAATTTCAACCAATTTTGGCATATAGCATCTGTGGGTGAAGGGGAACAAAAATTGTGAAATTCGTGGTCCCTGCCCCCCTGGGGCCTGAGGGGTGGGGCAAAAACCATCAAAATGAGTGTAATTTTAAAAAATCTTCTTCTTTACTCCTGGACATCAAGAAGCCAAACTGTGGGCATAATTATAATGAGCGTTGAGCCCTCTACCAAAATTGTGAAATTCATGGTCTCTGGGTCAGGGGTTCCTGTGTTAGGGTGGGGCTCTATTGGTCATATAGTGAAAATGCAGAAATTCTTAGAAAATCTTCTTCTCTGTCTCTGGGTATTAAGTAGACAAACTAATAGCATGGTAATGATGAGCAAGGATGCCTCTTTAAAAATTGTGAAATTCATGGCCTCTGGATCAGGGGTTCTGGTGTGTTAGGGTGGGGCTCTATTGGTCATATAGTGAAAATGTAGAAATTCTTTGAAAATCTTCTTATATTGGTTTTATCTAAGGAGTAAATAACCCTTTTCTTTATGATGTCTCAGACCTAGGTTTTTTAAAAAGGATAATTGATTGAACATAAAAATGACACATGTACTTCATGACCACATACAATGTAGCTATTCAATGTTTCTTCCATCCAAAAGTAAAATTCTTATATTTAAACACAAACCTAATTCAAACATTGGAAGGTTGTTACATGATACTCAGGTGACCTATAAGGCCCCTGGGCCTCTTGTTTTAGTGAATTGTAGTGGACAGCTTGAACCGATAAAATTGAAACACCATGTACTGAAGGATCAACCCCGGCTCCCCCTTCCCTCAATTAGGAAGAACCATAATTATGCGCCTGGGATAGAAGATCGGAGGGGGGGGGGGGGGCATATTGTTTTTGTCCTGTCCGTCATTCTGTATAAAACTTTAACCTTCCTAATATCTGTTGAAGCTAGAGCTTTGATATTTCATATGAGTATTCCTTGTGACAAGACCTTTCCGTTGGTACTAAACCTTTTGACCTTGACCTACTTTTAAAAAATTGATATTGGTCATAACTTCTAAATGGTAAATATCAGAGCTTTCATATTGCACATGAGCATTTCCCGTGACAAGATATTTGTCCTTGTGACCTTGGCCATCTTCGGAATTGGCCATTATCGGGGGCATTTGTGTTTCACAAACACATCTTTTTATTTACTTTTGAAAAACATGTGCCTGTTCACTCATTTATTGCAAGTACTGATGCAAATGAAAAAAAATAATCTATCAAAATCAACATTAATCAATCTATAAATCATCAGAGTAAAATTTTACCACGTGAATCAACCCACCATATCTAGATTCCGTTTCAAATCACCATACTTGAAATACATACGACGCTGCGTGGATGTGGTGACCAGAACTTGTGCTTCTTTGTTTCGCTTTATAGCGACAATCCACTGTAGTTTGACAGTCTTATCATTTGGAAAGCTGAGACACACAGCAACAAGACGGCATTTTGCTTCAAAAACTCAATGTGACTCTCGTACATTGCACTGTAAACTATTGACAACGGAAGTAAGATTGAACGTTAACGAGTAGTGAACCACCTACGTTCTATTTAGGGCAAGGTGAAGATAACGAACAGTGATCAATCTCATAACTCCTACAAGCTATACAAAATAGGTATTTGGGCAAACACGGACCCCTGGACACACTAGAGGTGGGATCAGGTGCCTAGGAGGAGTAAGCATCCCCTGTTGACCGGTCACACCCGCCGTGAGACCCATATCCTGATCAGGTAAACGGAGTTATCTGCAGTCAAATCAGTGTGCCAAGAACGGCTTAACAATCGGTATGAAACACGTCAGACAGCATTTGACCGAAACTTGATACCATGGTCCATCTTCAGGGGAAGATGACCCCTACTGATTGTGAGGTCACATGGTCAAGGGTCAAACTGGTCATATGAATATACTGTCCGCTCAATATTTTGAGAACCCTTTGCTTGACAGACATTAAACAAGGTACACTGGTACATCTTCAGTGTTAAGGGTCAAACTGTATTCCTGAGAACCCTTTGCTCAACAGACATCAAACAAGGTACACTGGTACATCTTCAGGAGAAGATGACCCCTCTTAATTTTGAGGTCACATGGTCAAAGGTGAAACTGGACATAAGAATCTACGGGTTGAATAAACGAGATGTTCCACTCACAACCAGTGAATAAGTGTATACTATACCACTCCACCTAATAAGGAGTAATAATTTTATTAGGGAGGGTGTATGGTATAGACCCTATTATTACAAATTTACCGGTTCCTGTGGGCCGAGATGCAGACGACATGTTCGTACATGTACGCCTAACAGACTTCAGTGATTCAGTCTTTACATTTATAAACAAATATCATTAAATACTCTCCAATGTCATTCATTAAAGGATTAAAACTAAATATTAGAATATATACACACCTTGCGGTGGATTTTATGATATAGTTTAAATGGTTAATTACCGTCAAATGAAGTCTGATACAAGGTACTATACGCTATTTGCTGTACAAAGTCTTGCTATAATTTATCCGGATTCCCAAGCTTGAGAAATGTGGCTTTTAAGATTATAATATCCCAGATATCTCCAACAGACTAGAATACCAAGCTTCCACATAATTTCTACACTGTATCGACATTCTGTGATCACTTACATATTTGTAATCCAATGATTCGAGGGAATATCTGTTTGAAATCGTTGTTGAAGGTTTCTAAATTTAAGGCGTGACTTGATGATGGTCATTGTATCCAAGTAAAAGGCGTTATTGGACACTGAATAAACATAAAGTGGTGCACCTCGCCATGGGTCTTGAGTACAGCGTGTTGGTGTGGGGGAGTGGCTCTGTTAGGTGAATGTTATTGTGTTGTGTCCAAAAGAATCATCCGTGAGACACATTCTCTAGATGGTGAAAAGTCATTACGTGTCTGATGTAGAGAGTGACGAAGAATAGCAATAAGCACTGTGGACATTAATTAAGATGAACGATTTAGACAAGTTCAACGATCGAGTCGGCCTGTAAAAGGCATGACCTCCACATTGGCAGGTATATAAAATTTACATGAGCACAAGTGAAAATCTGACGAAGCAATTAACACACTGAGTGGGGACATGACACGAGTTAATTGAATGTCAGGTGAATTACTTTGATCAATTTAAAACCACAAGATTTTGAGAGGCATTACAATTGCATTAGTGTTTGTACCAGCCTTAGAGATAAGCAATTCTAATGGGAATAAGAATCAGAATTTTTGAACGTATAAGTAAGACTGTGAAGCTGTTTGACACCGGAAATTAGAATAATGAAGTAAAATTTCCTTTCAAATATAAAATGAACTTATGCAAAATTTTAACTGAATACGGATTTCTGCCATTTGAAATGTGATCGTATTTTGAAATTTTGTTTTATAATGAATCGACCTAGAGTACTGAAATACGTTACTTCTCTGAGTTCACAGGGACTAAGCCCGTTTTGGGCCCGAACTCTGTGATACCCCAATTAGGAAAGGGGTCTAACTCTGACCCAGATTTTAAAAAAAAAATACCCCCTCGCTTCAAATGCCTAAGAAATCAGAAACTAGGTGTGATATGTGTAATTTGACGGTCTCCTTGAATATATTAACGTTTTGACTTTACTTGCGTGCCAAATTTCAAGTAACAGGTTCTTAAAATAACAAATATACGTCATCGTTCTCAGTGGCGTAGCCTGAGTTAATTAATGTGTACGCCTATGGTACGGCGAGGGGTCTAATAGAGAAAAACATGCCGTAACGACAACGGTTTAGTATGGAAAGCCATAGGGGACCCCCAGGTCATGTTCTATATATTTCATTGTAATTCAATCCTGACCGGTCATGATTAAAGCCATAGGGGACCCCCAAGTCATGTTCTATATATCTCATTGTAATTCAATCCTGACCGGTCATGATTACAATCCTGGCCAAGTCAGGATTTGAAACCTGACCATCCAATCTTGACCGGTCAGGTCATGATTATAAGATGGCCATCCAATGTTGGCCGGTCATGATTTCAATCCTGACCTGGCCAAGTGAGGATTGATAACCTGGCCAATCAATCCTGGTCCGTCATGATTTTCAATCCTGACCTGGTCAAGATTTTCAATCCTGGCCATCCCATGTTTTACATCTTGACCACGTCATGATTTTCAATCTTTGCCAAGTCAGGATTGCATTGCGACAGGATGCATTACTTCCAAACGCAGTCATGATTTATTCAAGCGTCAATCCTGGCCGGTCAGGATTGCATTCCGCCTGGTTGTATTACTTCCAAACGCAGTCAAGATTCTTTAATACAAAGCTTAAGTAAGAAAATATGCAAGTGCTTCCGTCACACTGAAAGCCCGCTAGATGTGTATTGAGTGTTTCGCCTCAGCTCAGCTGACACGAAAGGCAAGTTCAGATGTTTTTCTTTTGGTGATCTTTATAGATATCTTATTTATCTTTTCTACATAAGCTCATATATTACTCAATATTTCATTTGAATGGATTGTGCGAACAGCATTCCCAACAAGGAAATTGATAGTATTCTTTAATCGTTCAGAGTTATTATGAAGCAATATATCGGTGATTGTGCAGCTATATGTAAAAAAAAAGTTCATCTCTTGCAACGGAGTTTTGTTGTTGTTTTTTTTTTAATAAAGAAAAATTATACTCTCCATTGAATGCACACTATAATGCTGCATGACACTTCATTGTTTTGTGTACCTTGTTATTTCTATATTTATTATACTTTTCATTATTTCAGCATCATGTTTTGTGTGGAATGTGGGGGCAGACTCATAGATGGGGGCAAGTTTTGCCATGCATGTGGCACTTCGCTAAAAAAGATATGTACGTATAACAACGGTAACACTTCATACTGACTGGTAATTTTGAAAGAATAGATATAATGACTATACTTAAACCATTTACTGAATAAAGTTGGTTTTTTTTGTACCTCGACCCAAATGATTTTCCCATTTCTCCAGTTGGAAAAATTTGGTTACAACAAGAAGAGCTACTCATAGAAATATAATTGATGACAGATATTTAAAACTGTATACTGTTAATCACTGCCATTGTTTTTTTTAGGCGACACCTCAGACTCTGAACTTCCAACAATTAATATCAAGCCAAAAGGTGAATATACATGTAATTGTTAATATTATTAGGGTTATTAGAGACCCAGTCACCCAGGGCATTTCTGATACATTTAGGAAGGAATAAACTGCTAAAATTCTGTTTTCAGGTTCAGGAAGCAACGTCCAGTCCAACTCTGTGGTAAATCGTGAAAGTAAGTCTTTTTAATTGCTAAATGAATAAATATCATTTAAATTTGTTGTAGTGCCCAGTTCTTTAAATTGAATCCATTATCAAAAACATTTAAACTACATGTATGAATCATTTGATATATTTTGAAATAGGGATCAAATCAAATTTAGCTACGCTAAAAGTCAAATTCCTTGAAAGTAGAAGTAAAATGGATGCGAGACGATTAAAGAAAGGGAGAAACGAACCACTACCTTCTACAGGTCTTGGGGTAAAGAAAATTTACAAATTATCATTAAAAATTTACTGATTTTCAGTGTATGAACATGCATGTATTTTGCATAAAGCATAACAGTTATTTCCCTATATTCTTTTCTCTGGATGTAACTTATTTTTTATTTCATTATCGAGGTAAAGTGTGCAATAAGATATTTTAATAATTATTCATCATCATTGTTTGCATGCCTGGACTTTATTGCAAAAAAACAAAATAATTTAAACATAAGAAGTAATTAATGGGCTTGTTTTAATATGCACTATTATGCATCAGCTCTGTGAAAACTTTAACCCTTCTGTATATTGTATCTTGAACTTTTACCTTCTAATGCATGAAGTAGTAAGCAGTAATTGTAAATTATCAGGTAGGTATAAACCTTGATGTGTGGAAAGTGTACAAAATAAACTTGTACCAAGTCTCAAATTACATGTTCTCCTTTGTTTAGACATTGGAAGTACGCTTCATTGATCGGGCGGAGAAGAGAATGCAGCTAATGCTTCCCGAAGGGTCGTCCTTTCTTAATATTGAAGTTGAAAGTGTGTCTACCTCAGAAGACTGGATGCGGATGGTAACTGCTTTGTTTACACCATGCCTCCAGTTCTTCTGAGGGAGGGCAAATATCAGGAGTTGCCTTCTGGCTCGACCCTGGACTTTTTGAAAGGCCAGACGAAAGGCAAACACCATGGTTTTTATGTGAAGGTGTATGCATGTGAGTCTTTTTTATATTATTAATCTTTTATTCTATAAAAGAAAATATGTAGAATAATTCAGATCTGTACTGGGCTTTAAAGAGTATTTGAAATTGATAGGAAGAAAAGTGAATTGACTACCCTCATCCCTTAAATTATGTATAATTTTTCACCAAAAGAAATTTATCTTCAGCTTATTAAAGTAAATTATGAAACATTCAACAATGCAAAGAAATGGAATTGTTTTTAGTTTTAGAGATGATACTGGTTTTAAGATACTGTGAAATGTTCTTTGAAATAATTGATATATAATTTTGATATGAAAAGGAATAGGTGTTGATTGAATTACATGTAATTTGAATTGGCTTCAAATGTTTTTATCAAAGTGTTGATATTCTACTTCAATTTTCCATTAACTGAACATCACTATTAAATGATTTTTCATATGAAAAAAGAAATTTCAGCCAGAGGACAGCTTCTAAAAAATCTCATTAGAGTAAGAAACATTGTCTACTGTTGATAGTTTTCAATTACTGTTGAAAAAATATCATCTGATCAAATTATGTCTGTTATGCAATGAATGAAGCTATTTACACAGATCATAAACTATATCAGAAAATCATGATTTGTTCCAATAGTTTATGGTTGGATATAGCTTCAGATATTTTGTCTAAATTGGATGTCACTGGTTCCATAAAAAATAATCAGATTAAACAGAATCCGAAGTGCAGGAAAAATTAAGAAAAATGTAATGAATTAATTTCCCTTTGATACATGTTTCAAGGGACTAATTCAATTTTTAACTCACCTGAACCGAAGGTTCAAGTGAGCTTTTCTGATCACATTTTGTCCGGCGTCCGTGTGTCTGTAAACTTTTCACATTTTCATCTTCTTCTCATGAACCACTGGGCCAATTTCAACCACAGTTGGCACAACGCATCCTTAGGTAAAGGGAATTCTAAATTGTTAAAATAAAGGGCCAGGCCACCTTCCAAGGAGAGATAATCAAGAAATGGTAAAAATAGAGTAGGGTCATTAAAAAATCTTCTTCTCAAGAACCACTGGGCCAGAAAAGATGGAATTTATAGATAAGCTTTATTAAGTAGTGCAGATTTTAAATTGTTAAAATCCTGGCTCCCGGGGGTAGGATGGGGCCACAATAGGGGATCAAAGTTTTACATACAAATATATAGGAAAAATCTTTAAAAATCTTCTTCTCAAAAACCACTGAGCCAGAAAAGCTGAGATTTATATGAAAGCTTCCTGATATAGTGCAGATTCTAAATTGTTAAAATCCTGGCCCCCGGAGGTCGGGTGGGGCCACAATAGGGGATCAAAGTTTTATATAAAAATATATAGGAAAAATCTTTTAAAATCTTCTTCTCAAGAACCACTGAGCCAGAAAAGCTGATATTTACATGAAAGCTTTCTGACATAATGCAAATTCAAGTTTGTTAAAATGATGGCAACCGGGGGTAGGATGGGGCCACAATAGGGGATCAAAGTTTTACATAAAAATATATAAGGAAAATCTTTAAAAATCTTCTTCTCAAGAACCACTGAGCCAGAAAAGCTGAGGTTAATATGAAAGCTTCTTGGCATAGTGCAGATTCAAGTTTGTAAAAATCATGGTCCCCAGGGTAAGATAGGGCCAAAGTAGGGGTCAAAATTTTACATACAAATATATAGGAAAAATCATTAAAAATCTTCTGATGAAAAATCACGGCCAGAAAAGTTTGTTTACATGAAAGCTTCCTGACATGGTGCAGATTGTAAAAATCTTGGCCCCGATAGGTTGAGGCCACAATAGGGATCAAACTTTTACATGCAAATATATAGGAAAAATCTTTAGATATGAACCAAGGTGACTCGGTGAGCGATGTGGCCCATGGGCCTCTTGTTTCTGTTTTCAGTTTGCAGAGAGCACCATCATCGATTTTCCTGAACACAATGAAGGAAAAATGATTTGTGTTGTGTACGAAGACCATGGGGGCCTGGGCTTTAACAGGCCATTTAAAAAAAATGACACTGTGAAGGTATGTTGTGGAGGATGAGGTTAATTAGGTTTCTAGATAAAATTATCATTAGCATGAAAACACCTGGAAAAGCTTTTTAAAAAATTCAACAGCCAAGTAAATCTTCAGATTTATTTGTAGGGGACTTGAGACATTGCAGAAAATATTGAGTTTTATTTATTCTATCACTGATTATATGTATGCTCTTACTTAAGACAGATTTGTAAAGTTCTTAAGACAGATTTGTAAAGGAACTTGGAAATTTTTCTGTCACATCTTTAAATGAGCTATAACAAATCTATTACACATGAACATGTATAATGTGAAGCATACCTGAATTGCTGTTAGAACAGTCATAATTTTGTGTGTCACATTTAACAATTTGCCTTCATACCTATATCATGATTTGAGAAAAAACTCTTAGCAATCAAAGAACTGGAAACCATATATGTTATCATATACCATATTATTTCATATTATTTACTTCAGAGTGTTTACAGTTGGATAATCAGTCCAATAGATCCGGAGATTCTTCCCCCTGTCTTTCACTTAGAATGCTTTGCACCAACAAACTGCCAGAGTAAAAACTGTCCCCACATATATGAATTGGCTAAAGACCACAAAGTTTCTGTGGATGAGCTTCCAGATGTTTTGTATCTGCGTGAAGGAGTATGTATTTCTTAAATATTTTTATACTGTATTGCTAAGATAGTACAAAAAATTACCTTTGCCTCCTTGTCACTAATGAAGGTTCTGTATTAATCAGTACTAATTAGATTCAAATAAAGGACCCATACATACACAACCAGAACTGAATTCAGAGTAAATTTATATTTTTTTATGAAAAAAGAGAGCTATTCTAGGACAAAATGCAAGAGTTTTTTTGGAGGGGGGGGGTGGAATGAAGTGAATATAATGTTGTCACTTTCTTCAGGGAAAAGATCATAAAACTGTTTACATCCCTTTGGAAGCATATGATACATATGGCATTCTTTTGAACATTATTTGGGGGGTGGGGGTTAGTGCTAGTCCCTTTGCTGTAATAGTATTGATATTGTCATTCAGAGGTTGTCTCCTCCTTTCTTTTGTACTATGGTCTGTTCATTTTCACTGCACAGTCTTCATTGCAAACAGGTTTTATAAATATTGTTAAATAGTTCCAACTGTGTCATCTTCGCTAGCCAAGGGTTCACGATCCGCTCCGCTTCTCTACAACCCTTGGCTGCGTAAGCAAGATTTTCGTGACAGGAATTTACTGCATATGATTGAATGCAGGCCAAGTCCCCTACAGAGAGCGTGTTACGTCAGAACACGTGCAAGATGAAGAAATGTGTAAACACTTAGTTATTGTCATAAAATGCTTCCATTTAATCAGATTTTCATAGTCTCCATAGTCTAGTGTGTAGACTGTGCAATGAGGCTTTGCCAACGAAATTGATTTTGAATGATTTACATAAAAAAAGTGTAAGGCCATGCCAATTTGTAATCTAGTTAGTCGGATTCGCCGCTTCTATTTGTAATAAATCCAAATTAGAATATTATCAAAAAATAATATCCACCCGCATGTCCAAAAATATCTGCGTAAAATATTTTCGACTTTTTACAACAAGCGCACAAACGACCTTGATGCATGTGGCTGATAATTGACAGAAGCGCGCAGGCTCTATAGAAATTTCCTAACAGTTTAATACGGTGTTTTAAGTTATTTATGATATCTATTTTAATATGTATGATACTTCATAACACCAGATTGGAGTTGTTCGTTATACTGCAATGGAACTGAACGTTGATGAAAATTTTGAAGCGCAGCTCAAGCACTATTTGATGCCACTACTTACATGTAGAGAACATCGACAGTGTACATGTACGATTGATTGATTATACATGTATATTGTTTAAAGTCTCTCTTGAGAATATTTCACTCGCATGAAGACGTTAACATTGCCGGTGAAGGGCTGCAAAATTTAGGCCTATGCTCAGCTCATATGGCCATTGAGCAGGGAGGGATCTTTATCGTGCCACACTTGCTGTGTCACGGGTCTCAGTTTTTGTGGTCTCATCCGAAGGACCGCACCATTTAATCGATTCTTACGACAAGCAAGGGGTACTGAAGACTATTCTAAATCGGAGCGACAGTTAACGAAAAATTCACAAAAGGTTTGGTGATTATTGTTCGATGTGTGTTCTAATAAAATTCAAGAAAATGCTAAAAGCGATGCATTGGAAATTTCGAAACAGGACATGTCCCTAGCAATATGCATAGATCTTAATCGAAAGTTTGTAGAAATGAAACTAAAATAAAATTCTTCATAAAGACCTTATCAGTTGATGTTGCAAAGTACATGTATTAGGTATAAAGAAAATGAAGTCTTTGAAACCTGAAATACTTCTTATTTATTGTAAACTTTATCAACAAAGTTGAAAAATATCAAGTTCATGTGGTAAACAAAAATGATATCTGATGATTTTAGATCTTTATTTTTAAGCGCTCGCTTTTTAAAATCACACTTAATTCAAATTAAAATTATTTATATTTCTCCTATTCGCTCGCCTCATAATTTTTATCTCCAAAATGAAAAATAATATTTGTAAAATAATTTCGCCCTCTCACCTCACTTTTTTTGGTTGAAAATCCGAAGACCTATTTTACAAATTAGTGTGGCCTAACTCATTGGTTGCAGCTATTTTTAGCTCTTCTGAGCCGAAGGCTCAAAGACCTAATGCTATGGCCATTTGTGCGGTGTGCGTAAACTTTTTAGAAAAAGGGCTATAACTCAAGAACACCTAGGCCAATTTTTTTCAAATTTGTTACAGGGTATCATTGGCCCAAGGGCTTTCATACATACTAAAAAGAGGGATGTGACCCTTTAACAAGGGGAGATAATCAGGAAAATACAAACAAAAGTAGTGGTTGCTAAAAAATCTTCTTCTCAAGAACCACTGGGCAGATTATCACCAAACTTACACATAAGGATGAGGATATGTTGTAGATTACAAATTGTTCAAGGCATTACCCTGGGGCAAAGGTCGTGGTCTCAAGGTCACTTCAAAGTTGACCTAAATTTATATTTCCTTAAATCTTTGATATTTTAGTCATTATAAGAACTAGGATCATCAAATTTTGACAGTTGATGCATCTTAGGACCTTGTGTCAAGTTGTCTCAAAAGTAGGTCACGGTGACCTACTTTTTGAATTTTGCAGGTATTTATTTTAAAATTAATTTTGATGCATATCTTGGACACTTTGAAGTCTATGATCATCCAAACTTGTCAGTTGGTGGATCATGGGACCTTGAAATGCGTCAACTGAAAAATAGGTCACCGTGACCTACTTTCTGAATTTTATGGCTTATCATTTATAGATATATTTTAAGTTGTTATTTCAAATACCGAGAGGTTTAGAATCATCAAATCTTGTAAGTTCATGCATCTTGAGGCCTTGAAACATATTTATAAAAAAAAAGTAGGTCACAGTGACCTACTTTTTGAATTTTGCAGATATTCAAATTTCACATTTTCAATTTTAGATGCATATTTTGGGCACTGTAAAACCTAGGATCATCAAACTTTGTCAGTTGATGCGTCTTCAGTCTTCGGTTTGTGTCGACCAAAAAGTAGGTCACTGTGACCTACTTTTGGTATTTGACAGCTAAATTACTATATTTCAGACACTATTTGACCTACAATCATCAAACTTTGTCAGTTGATGCATCTTGAGTCTTCGGAGTGTGTCGACCAAAAAGTAGGTCACCTTGACCTACTTTTGGAATTTGACGGCTATATTTATATATTTCAGATACTATTTGACCTACAGTCGTCAAACTTTGTCAGTTGATGGGTCTTGCATGTTCGAAGGGTTTCGACCAAAAAGTAGGTCAATTTGACCTACTTTTGGAATTGGACGGCTATATTTATATATTTCAGATACTATTTGACCTACAGTCATCAAACTTTGTCAGTTGTTGGGTCTTGCATGTTTGAAGGGCGTTGACGAAAAAGTAGGTCACCTTGACCTACTTTTGGAATTGGACGGCTATATTTATATAATTCAGATATTATTTGACCTACAGTCATCAAACTTTGTCAGTTGTTGGGTCTTGCATGTTTGAAGGGTGTTGACGAAAAAGTAGGTCACCTTGACCTACTTTTGGAATTGGACGGCTATATTTATATATTTCAGATATTATTTGACCTACAGTCATCAAACTTTGTCAGTTGATGGGTATTACATGTTCGGAGTTCGCTGACCAAAAAGTAGGTCACCATGACCTACGATTGGAATTTGACAGCTATATTTCAATATTCAGATACTAATTGACTTAAAATCATCAAACTTTGTCAGTTGATATTTCTTGGGTTCTCAAAATGTGTAAACCAAAAAGTAGGTCACATTGACCTACTTTTTTTGAATTCTTAGGATTTAACTAAAGATTTAGAATACTAAGAATAGAAATGGTGGGGTTGTACAATTTATCAGAAGAGCGATTCTAGGCCCTTGGGCCTCTTGTTATTTTTAACAACACAAAGTGTAGTTAAAAAAACATTTTCATTGGTTGAACATGATGTAAACCAAACAGTTTGTTTTCTCCGTCCGCTAGAGGACGCCACTCAAAGCTACGAAAATCATTCTAACGCAACCAGGGGTTGTAGAGAAGCGGAGTGGATCGTAAACCCTTGGCTAGTGAAAATGCAACTGTGTTGAATTTTTGGCTTTTTCATCAATGAAGATTCTAGTAAAAAGTGATTCTGAATTTCAAAAAAAATGATAAATAACTAAATTTAAAAAACAAAAAAACGGGGAATCTTTAAAAACTTTCTTCTCAATAATAACACAGCTATGTTGGTCAAATTTATATTGAAGCAATCCCAGGTTGTTAAAGTTATATCATATTGGAACAAGAGTTGACCACAATGTGGAATTAAAAAAACCTCATGTTAATAAGTATCAAAGAATATAGAAATCATTTTCTGAAGAACAGCAGGGCCAAGGTGACACAAATTAGCATTGTGGTCCATCGGTCTCTTTCTTTCTTTTGTTCCAAGCATTTATTTAGAGCATATGAAAGTGGCCAATATATTTATCTCTTCATTATACATGTACTTGTATATTATAAGCAAGCCCATTGTCTCTTGATTACCTTGACATCTTTGTACTTTTCTAGTACATGTACTGATCACTGATAAGAAGAAATATACTTGCAAATTCTATGTGTATAGTATGTAGTCATTTTCTTACTGTGATTATTTCTTTTCAGTATTTTGCAGTAGATGATACTTTTACTGGTTTTGGAGATGTCCTTATTTAATCAGCACATAGACCCTAGCCATGAACATACAAGAATAACTGGAAAGAAGCTCCTTTTGCAGACTGTAATTTTTTTATTTTTTATTTTTTATTTTTTTTTTATTTTTATTGTTCGTCTAATCACATTTGCAATTGTTATGTCGGATGCTGTAACTAGCCGCTTCACATATATATTGTATAATATTTTTGGTTTCAATATCAGGAATAAGTACTGGGTATACTGTGTAATATAATCATGTATGAGTGTTATGTCGGGTGTGGTAATAGGGTGCTTCACATATATTATAACATATCCTCTGAATTCTTTTTTATTAAAATGGTCATTGTGACATTGATTCATGATATAAAATTTAATTCCTGTTTGTTTTTTAGTCATGAAAATTAAGTCTGCAAATCTTCATTATCATAAATTTCAAACTACAGTGTACCATCCTTTTTGCTCTCTATTTTTGTTGTTGTAAATCTTAAATCAAAGTAGCCTTTTGTATAAAGTGTTTTCATTTTCATGGTGCAAGCCTCATCTTCATAAAATACAAACGAGGGTATTTAATTGAATAATGTTTAACATGTATAGAAATAAATTATGAAAATTCAGATTTTTCTTTTCTTTCACTATTTGTAAGGAAATATCCTATGTTAGTTTTAATCTTCTTTTACCAATCCAAATGCTATAATTTAGCTTTCAGATAATATTTGGAGAGCTAAGCTGTTAAAACTAAATCAGTTTCTTGTTTATATCTTCAAAAAAGTCTGCAAAGGATTATAGTAACTGGTCTGTATATACATGCATCCTTGCTGGTGAAGATGACAATTCAATTCAAAAGTACATGTACCGTATGACTTTTCAGTCTTCAACTTGCAAAATAGTTGGTGAGTGACTCGACAAAAATATCTTGTGCAGGCGAAAGTAACAAGAAAAACAGTGAAAGGTTAACTGGAGCTGAAATATTTACAAATAAAGTGCTACAAACTCATTTGTTAAACTTTCTAAGGTGTACGTAATTACTAAGGAAAGCAGGTCATGTACAATAAGAGTACAGTAAAACTCGGTTGTAAGGAAATCACTAGGACCTCAAATTTCTCCTCCTTTATAACCAAGATTCTTTTATCCAAATAAGGAAGATTTTAAAAAGTTACCAAGAGGAATCATGAAAAATTCCTTATAACCGACATTTCCTTATAACCAAGATCTTTATAACAGAGTTTTACTGAACACTATTGTTTGACCTTCTAGTCTATTGCACAGATGTTTGCGAGCCAGCTAAAAAATGTCATTGATCCTCGGACTAAAGTCAAGAACAGTGTTAATTATAAAGTGGATATTTGACTCGTTCTATGAAAAAACAGTTCCTTGAATGAAATCATGTTGCGAGGGAAAAGCTCTGTATATGTATGAAAATATGCATAGAGATAATGTGATGGAAGGCTGCTTTGCTATTAAAGCCCTTGAAGCTTTCTGAAAGTAGGTATATTAGAATATTTTTCTAATGCTGAGGCAGACATAGCTGCAATAATGTTGCCCTCTCCGATTTTATTTTGGGAGAGGATCACGGAAGCGTCGGAATAAAAAGAATCAGATGGGGCTACATCATTGCAGCCAAGGCGGACAGCAAGATCACTTTACATTATTTTAAATTTCGATGATTAATTTGGTGTCCAAGAGGTATCTCATGTTTTGCACAGTAGGTACATGTAACATTTACTTTGCGATATAATGAGAGTCCTTTCAACAAATTTAGACTTTGATACAATATCATGATAGGAAAAATCTTAACTGGAAACAACTTTTCCAAGTATACTTGATGTGCATTTAAGACATACAGTAATTATCATAAAATCTGCAATTTTCTACCTGCAGATTGAACAAAATTTGCGATTCCACGAAATGATGACCCAGTGAAAAAAGGATGTTTACAACATCATAAAGTAACCTGTCCTACTCCCCCCCCCTTTTTTTTCTTCAAATCTTTGCACAGATCCTGCATATTCCAGTATCACCTGCATATGGTGTTTATATCTCTCAACTGATTCGATATGCAAGAACGTGTTCTGCGTATGGTCAGTTTTTAAATTGAGGCAAGCTACTGACAAACAAGTTTTACAGGGGTTTCAATAGTCTTGATTGAAGTCAGCATTCCGAAAATTCTATGGTCGTTATAACCATCTAGTTAGTCAATATGACCTATCATTGGGTCAAGTGCTGTCAGACATGTTTCATGCCGATTATTAGGTCCTTTTTGGCACACTGATTTTGACTACGGATAACTCTGTTTACCTGATCAGAATAAAGGGCTCCCCGTGGGTGTGACCGATCACCCATCGACAGGAGATTGTTTACTCCTCTTAGGCACCTGGTCCCACCTCTGGTGTGTCCAGGGGTCCGTATTTTCCCAACTCTATTTTGTATTGTTTATAGGAGTTATGAGATTGATCACTGTTCGTTATCTTCACCTTTCATCCTACCAATACCTTAATAGAAGTCAATCTACAATACTAATTGGAATGAGACACATATTCATAAAATTAATACATTTATTCATTTGAATCAATAGATAAACAAGCAAAATGTTATACAACTTGACTGAGGACTTGCATATAACAAGACAAAAATTTATTATTGTCACAACAACCAGATATACTAGATCGACATAAAAATCATAGCAAAATCAAAGGGGAACAACTCAAGATGACTAAGTGACAGGTCAAGATGGTATAAAAACTAGGAAGTTAACTCATATGAGGTAGGCTATCACTCATCGGTTTCCTACTAATAATTAAAAGTATATCAAGAATAGAATTCTCGGGGGGAAAATCACCATAAAGAATCTAAAATCTCCAATTAAACTTTCTCTGATGAAAATCACTCTTAAGAATACGAAAATTTGTTTTTACACAAAGTTTCAATTACAGTGATCGCTTGGAGGCAATCGTCGAGTTACCTTTTCGCACAGACTGTTCCATAATATACATAATTTCCTTCATAGATGGTCATAATGAAAGGTCAAATTATTGAAATACTGACCAAAAAATAAATAAACAACAATTGTCTACAAAACTTAAGACACATAAATAGAGTATGGCAAAAAGTATGGGAAGAAGTGAAATTTGCCTAGAATAACCATCCACCAGTGGAAACATAAAAGACAAGGAGGTCATATAACAATAAAATGAATACAAAAAACTAAAGGCACTGTGAGCTCACAAACTTGCCAAAATCACCCTGGTTACAAAAAAATAAATAATGTGACACTCTCTGGTCATAAGTAATCTTATATGCAATATAAACTTGCAGAGTATCCCCCATACAAAGTTATGGGACTGACATGAAATTAACACTTTTTGCCTTAAGACCTTAACTTGTCCTAATTACCTTCAGACAAAGTTAAAACGAAAAAATATCTCTAGCTCATATTAATCTTTGCTTGAAGTATCACATTCCAATATTTATCCATTGTAGATTCATTAACTGGATTTTATTTTTTTTTAAATTCTGTCGGTTATCTTGAACTTGTCAGAATTGCCATAAAGTCCAAAACATCATAAATTACTGATAAATGTACTGTTCCAATATATCTTTCAGTGAAATATACATTGCTTTGTCTTCAAATACTGATGAAGGCCGGTGATGGTCGCATATAACATCAAGAGATTCTTGAATGTCCTTATCCAAGTCATTTTCAAAACAGCACTGGTCCTTTAGGAACTTAAACTTTTCGTCATTCACACTTAGAGGATGGATATAATTTTTACACTGTGGAATACATAGAAAGAAGTAACACAGAATAAGATGTAATGAAAACAGATTTTTCAATATAAAATATGCATGTAGGAAAAGCTTACAATGCAGCATAAGTTGAGGAAGGTTAAGTAAGAATAAATCGATAAAGTATTTGTGACCTTGCTGTTTTTAAAAGAGTTTATTTCATCTCCTGTCTTCAGACATCGAGCCTGATCTGGCACAAAGCCAGATAGTCAAACATTACAAATGAAAGTCTCCATTACATATTCTGATGTCAGTGTCTAATGTACAATTTTAATCTAGGGATAATATTCTACATTCTTTCAATTTGAATACATGAGATACAGTGAAAAATGTCAAATCCAAATATTGTGTATTCTAACATTTTCCCTAATTTGATGTCAACTTTCTGCAATCAGTAAATTTAATTGTTTAAGAATTCTTAGTTGTCTTATCCAGAGTCTTGACTAATCTATCCAATTTCTTTGGAATCGGTGCTGTACATAATGTATTAGGAAAGGTTTACTGTATGAACTTTAGATAGAAAGGGAAAACATACCAGGCTACATACTGCTGTTTCTTTGAAATAAGTATTACCATGGAATAACAGTTATTATGTCTTATCTAATAACTGATTTCTTTTTGTTGTAAAACGATTGTTTTATTTACAATCAACTTTCCAAAAAGCAGAGGTAAATTTTCACTCTTTACTCGTATCACATTACCAAATTAAACTAAGCTAACATTTCTGGAACATGATAAAGGAATTCTGGAATCCCAGGAACAACATCTCCCATTTTTTGCTTCCTGATCCGATGGTTATTCCAAGCAAATTTCACTTCCTCCAATTCTGTCCTGATAATTTGCATGTAACAATACTGAACTAGAGTCCTGAAAATGTGCAGGAAAATATTAAAATCTCTTAGCTCCACAGTCCACAGATGCTGTATTTTAATTTGAACTCATCAACTTCATACCTCAAAATAGAAAATCAATCACACAGGTTATAATGCTCAAGTAAATGAACTATACAGATGATATAATAGGAGTCATGCTTGCATTGTTATAACAGATTCGATATAGCCAATAATTGTGATATATAGCCAACATTGTTTTTAAAAACTTACGTATGTAATTTTTCTCCTATTGTAAAATGACCACCTTTTTCCAATTCCTGACAAAGATATTAAAAAATAGAAATAAATCAAGAACCATACAAATAATGAGAAAAGAGAGGACTTCATCAAAATCTGTCTGTGGATGTCCATTTAATATATTCCACTATATATCAAAATTTATACAGTCAAAAGTTTATTCCTTTTACATTTCAATAACTAAGAGTATTGTATGGCAATTAAGGTTTTAAGTATTCCACTCTCAAAAACTATTTTAAAAAATTACCTTAAAGTGATGAATCCACCTATCTGTACACTTCCCTCTCAAAATTCCCCACCATCTCTCTATCCTCTACAACAATAAAATTAATAGTCACTTTATAAATAATCTTTTAATACATGATGCAAAGTTAATCTTTTTGGCAGTATCATCTTTGATGCACACTACTTAATTAAAAATCTGCAACCTCATAAAAGCCATTCAAATGGATTAAACAACAAGTTACTTTCTATCCAAACCAAATATCATGTTTCCATTTGATAATTTAGTTTTCAGTACTGTTTAGACAGATGTTATTGTGAGAAATTTCATTGTACCTGATTATGTGTTGATTTGCCATAAATGAAGGATTTCTGGCTGAAAGAATCTTCTTCATCCTCTCTCAAGAAGTTTTGCATGGCTGCTACAGTTCCATTCTCTGTTCCTATTTAGAAAATATGGTAAGTTTGCAGTAACATAAATGCATATTTCTCCTTTAAATTAAAAAATAAATGTTAACAATAAATTTCAAAGCATCACCGATATCCAACAAAATTGTCAATCATTAATACCAGCAAGTTTGTTCAATTACTCGTACACCCAATGAGAAATGTTTGCAATTCTAAAGTCAGCTCATTTTATTTGCATGGTTCTCAAAACAAGAACAATTTTTAATAGCTCAATATCGTACATATTTTTGTATTCATGCGTTTGTGACAAGTACTGTATCAAATATATTATTAGCACTGCAATATTTATGACTGCATTATTCAAATTTTATACTCAAGATTTTAAATAATTATAACTTACCTGCTTGTTTTTGTTTTTTTTGTTTTTTTGTAACTTACCTGCTTGTTTTTGGTTGTTTTTTTAGGGGGGGGGGGGTTGTTTCTAAATATAACCTACATTTTTGTAGATTTTAAATAATTATAACTTACCCGCATCACTCCTTATAATATGTGGGTATCCTGCAATACACAAGTAGATATCTTAATGAAAATCAAAATTCGTTTACAAGAATGAGAATGTTAAAAAAAATTTGCTTCGTGTCTTTTTATCATATAATACTTGGCATGAAAATAAAATCAACATTTGAAAGACATTCAATAATGCAATAATTTGCAATATACCACATTGTGCCATCTTTTCAACAGAAAGATTAATTACATTAATTACCATTTACATGCTCTAAAGTGTTCATGAAATATGAAGCAATCTTCTTAAGGTTTTTGTTACTGATCCCTGCTTCACACCA
The DNA here is from genome assembly GCF_947568905.1 of Ostrea edulis. Lineage (NCBI taxonomy): Eukaryota > Metazoa > Mollusca > Bivalvia > Ostreida > Ostreidae > Ostrea > Ostrea edulis. The sequence continues at coordinate 21,933,235 of NC_079172.1, read as the reverse complement.
AAGCACGTAGCGGGAAAAACTATACAGAATAAAATTATTTCTTACAATCCTTAAGCGGTAAAGAAATTGATAATTTACAATCATTCATTACATTTAACTTTATAAGCTTTCATCAAAAATAAATAAAAACATCATACATGTATAGACATATAATTTACCTATCAATGCAGCCACTGATGTGTATTCCAAAGGGACTCAACTTGTCATACTGGTCTAGAAAAAAATAAAGGTTCTGAATGTAACAATATTAATAATATGATACATAATATTTGTCAGACGAGTCAGATTGCATGCTCAATCTTAATTTTGATACTTGCATATATATTTGATAAATAATTTTATTTGTTTCAGTTAAATCCTTATATTCCCTGTCTAACTCTTAATCTCAGAGCAGCCTTTATTTACCTGGTCAGAATTTTTTAGAAAACTTCTGTATATCACAAGAACTAAGACTTCTTGCCCATTGACATGACTGATTTATTTAACCTTTAAACATTTACATAATCAATCACCTCCATCTTTTTTTAAGTATTAACAAATGATTCCAGAATGCTCATTTCCAAAAATGTTCTCTCATACTATCTCAAATGCCCAAAATGTATACCATACAATCAAGCCTATTAAAATTACAATGATTATTGCACACAATTCATTTTAAATACTAATTTCATAAAGTTTACCTATATGCCAAATCCAATTCGGACCTATAAATATTAAAGAGAAAAACTACCATTAAAGTCATATGCTAGATAAAGGTCAAAATTAATACATGTACTTGCATAGCTTAAATCTACTTTTTTAAAAATTACATAAGAATATTGCCCATAGCAAACTGTTGCATATAATATTAAATAACTTGATCTCCTTTGACAACCACTTGGGTCTTATCTTTAAATGGACACTGAATATCATTAAAGAATAGTACATGTACAATAGAAGAAAATAAACCTTTACTGATGTACTGCCTTCTTCTAAGTGTATTGCCTTTCCTAAAGGAAATTCCTTTGGGGTCTAATATCTTCATTATTTCTCTTACCAGTTTCCTGAAAGACCCAACAATTCAAAGTGGATGGCTTTTTTTCAATTGGTATAAAATAATATAACAGATCTCATTACAATCATGGCCTTGTTCTACTTAAAGAAAGATTTTTTCCAAAATATTGCCATGTAAAGCTGACATCTATTGTGATCTCATCACTGTATCCCCAGGTCAGGATTTGAATTAGCTTAAATCTACCATTAAAGTCCTATGCTAGATAAAGATCAAAATTAATACATGTACTTGCATAGCTTAAATCAGTAACCTTTCACACTAAAAATTTTCTTTTGACCTTGTGGTTTAATGTTTGGAAGATTTTTCAATGAGCTTCCTCTATTTCTATCTTTCTTTTATCATCTCTCCTTGGACGGAGGATTGGCTCTCCTTTTGATAATTTCCATCCAACAAGGGGTTGACAAAAAAGGGACTAAGCATATTTTCCAAGGCGACTGGATATACATTAACTACTGGGAATATATTTTATTTCTTAGGACATTGGGAAGTAAGGTATAGTTATATATTTCATAACTCTAATTATACCTGTTGGGAACATGTAGTACATCTATTTGCTATTCAATTATTACATATATATACAGTCAAACCTCGTTATCTTAACTTGATGAAAAGCTTCGAGGTACCTTAGGATTCGAGATATCTGGGGTAAAATACTTTAAGAATAAGTGGTTCGGACTCCAAATCACTTTGACATATCAAGTATGGTATTCAAGATATCAGTGTTTAAGATACCGAAGTTTAACTGTACTCACAATTTTTTTTTCACTGTCAACAAATTTTTGTACCATATACAATTAGATAGAAACCAACTCTCTCCCACTGTACCATCATACTTGCATCTTTTACCTTCCGAAATATTGATTAATCTCAAAATAAAATCAGCATTAAAAATTACTTTCATCCTTAACTTAAACTTGTTCGTGCATAATCTCATGTCAGAGTAGGTGATTGTATACCGAAAATTTAATACAAACAAGAAATGTTTGTAAAACACATCCCCCCCCCCCCCCCATGGTGCAAAACTGAAAAGGTTCTGCACACACATCATTTAATTGATAGTAGTATCATCAATTCAAAATATTGAGCAGACAATATCTTCCTATGTCAGGAGTGGAATGACCATGTGACCTATAAATCAATAGGGGTCATCTACTCCTTATGCTGTTCCAATGTGCCAACATATGGGAGACAATATATTACTATGTCTAGTTCAACCAATGACCTTTGAATATGTTACCGCAAAATCAATAGGGGTCACCCATCTTCACCTAAAGATGTACCAGTGTATCAAGTTTGATGTCTGTCAAGCAAATGGTTCTCAAGATATTGAGCTGACAGTATATTCCAATGTCCAGTCTGACCCTTGACCTTTAACCATGTGACCTCAAAATCAATAGGGATCATCTTCTCCTAAAGATGTATCAGTGTACCAAGTTTGATGTCTGTCAAGCAAAGGGTTTTCAAAATATTGAGTGGACAGTATATTCCTATGTCCAGTTTCACCCTTGACCTTTGAGCATGTGACCTCAAAATCAAATCAATAGGGGTTATCTTCTTCTAAAAATATACCAGTGTACCAAGTTTGATGACTGTCAAGCAAAGGGTTTCTCTAGACATTGAGCGGACAGTATATTCCTATGTCCAGAGTAGATTGACCCTTAAACTTTGACCTGAAAAACAATAGGGGTCCTCTTCTATACTCATAACCAACCCACATATTAAATATCATTATGATTAAGTGAATGGTTCTCAAGATATTGACCGGACAACATGTGGTCTACCGACCGGTCAACAGGTGCAAAGTAATATGCTTCTCTTCTTTGAAGGGGGGGCGGGGGGGCATAAAAATGCATTATATTTGTGAAAAATATAAACATATATTACCTACGTACAATGTATCCATATATAACTCTTAATCTAAAGAACATGTCTGTTATGCTTATGTCTGGTTTCAGAAAATCTAAGTGCTAAAAAATATGAATTTGAGAAACTTTCATAATCATAAATTATTACAATGCCAGTGATTTTTCTACATTTTTCACAAGGATCCTGTGGCTTTCAAATTGGGAAAAATTGTCGACATTTCAGTCAAATTGGGAAAATCAATTTTGTCGTAAATAAGTTTTAAAATCAAATCAAACATTATATTATCTTTATTTTACACATCTAATTTTCTTTAACCTTCTAAAATTTTCAACTATTGTATCCAAATCATAATTTCCATAACTTTCATAATTCTATTATTGGGAAAAATTGACAATTTTTAGGAAGGGAAGGGGCCGAAATTCGGACCCAAAATGGGCCTTCAAAAATCACTGACTGCTTTCAAATTATATCTTGATAGACTAGTGCACTTACAGAATTAACCTCAAAACTATGTAAACTGATCTTAATTATCATGATTTAATTTCTACATGCTCTGAGAAATTTCAAAAACAATGAAGAATGATATTTAATAACTCATCCAGTTAGGGTCATTCAATAATACTGGACATTCATTTCTAGTCTGTGACTGGATCTAGCCAACAAATAGTCAAAATAATTCTTCCATAACATTGAAGGTCCAAAGTTTTTTAAGGTCACTTGCTATCTGTTTTTGTCTGTCACTGTGCATATGTGCAGGTGTGTGTCATTTGTAAACTTCTCACATTTTCAATTCATTCTCAAGAACCGCTGATTAAAAGCTGATTTCAATACGGAAGTTCCGAGTTCCCCAACAGTTATTTCCCTTTATCGAACTCTTCCGTAAATTATGACGTAAAATATGATGACAGTGAGTACATTTGCTAATTACTATCGTTGTATTATTTCTTAAAAGATAATATCCAAATTTCTGAGACCATCCTATCTCAGGGTAAAGGCAACTTTAGTGAGTTTATGAATATTGGATAACAAAATGGCTAAAAAAATATTGTTAATTGCCATCTTTCTTTGATAAAAGGGTCACTCATGTAGAAGAGGAAACGAATAATGATTTAATAGCCAATTTGATGATCTTATTCAAACAAATTATGCTTGATATGGCCAGGATATGCATATCAGTGATTGATATAAACAAAAGTAACGCTTTCATTACATTAATCGTACGTAATCGTTATGTACAGTGCCAGTCTACGATATAATGTATACATTGTGTACCCACCATACGTCATAAAATGCGAAAGAGTTCGACAAAGGGAAATAACTTTTGGGTAACTCGGAACTTGCGTATTACACTTGCCACAAAGTATCCTTAGGTGAGGGGCCTTCTTTTTTTTTCAAATGAAGGGTAGTGCCCCCTTCCAAGGAGAGATACTCAAGAAAAGGTGATGTCATTAAAAAAATCCCTTCTCAAAAAGAGTTGAATCTTATCTGAAAGCCTCCTGACATAGTGTAAATTCTTTCTTTTTTTTAAATCATGGCACCTGGGGGTAGGGTGGGGACACACAGAAGTGGATCAAAGTTTGACATAGGAATATATAGGAAGAAATCTTAAAAGATCTTCTCAAGAAGGCCATGGCTGGCCATATTAAAATTGGGAGCATCCTTAAATTGTTCCTTTTCCAGTTTGTTCAAATCATGACCCCCAGAAGTACGATGGTTGAAATATTGTGAAGTTTCTTAAATGAGATCACCAGAAAATTTTCACCCTTGCTTTGTACAGCATTGCAACCCATGAAATAATTGAAAATTTTTACACCATGCATTTTTGACCAATCACAAAAGAGAGGGAGTGCATAGTTTAAAAAATGAATTACTTCAGCTTTGTATACTGTCTTCCATGTAAGATGGCAATCATGCCCTGTGTATATTTAGCAAACAGTTAATATTTTATAGAGCAGCCAGAGATCGTCCACAAATTCTTCTTGCATTCCAAAGAAAGTTAAATAATAACCATAAAATATCAAAATAACCTGTATAGTTTGTAGAATATCATCAAAATTGGTTAATTTCTCAGGTCCTCTCCCGTTGTTTAAATCTAATTTGGGAATATTTTTTCTCTTTAGATACTCAATGCTGTAACAAAATAAGGTACAATTACAAAATGGATAGATTGAATATATCTAAAAAAAAAAAATAATTTTTATTGATTCATTTGCTAAATTCTTACTTCTTGTCAAATACATTGTTAAATTTAATAATTAGAAATAATCTGTTAAACTTTTATGGACAACACTGGCTTTTCAAACATCATTTCAATTTTTCTATATTATGTGATAATTATTTGCTGTTTTTGTTTAAAATACATTTATAACATTTTTTGCATACATATATTCTTACTTTTAAATAAGTTTGGACATTTATTCACCAAAAAGACATTAAATGCAAGAGTACAAGAACTGAAAAATTTACCTGTATTGCTTATTGTGTCTTGCATTCAATATAACAACCATTTCTTTATGTGGTAAACCAAGTTTCATATGATAGTATTTAATGATTGATTTCAAATCTACAATAAAGTATATATATGCTAGGACTGAAACGATTCACCGAAATATCGATACTGTTCAATATAAATGCTAAATTCAATATTCCATTCATTGCCTCGATTTTCGGTTCGATACGTTTATTACAAACAGGTTTAGTAAAATACATCAGTCTCGGCCAGTACATATTATTTCTACCTGCATGAGGGACAAAATAGCGTCAAATAATGTTCAAACTGTTGTTTGCCTTGAGGTTGGCGAAAATAATAAACTATATCAGTTTAAACTACAGCAAGCAGGCATCTAACCGTCTGGCAGTTTTGCTTTCAAAATTACGATTTTGAATTTTGATAATTAATTTTTTCTTCAATGTTATTGGTTTCTTCTGTAAATTGCATTGTATTGAAAATATTGAATCGTGGCATAAGTATTGCAATATGTATCGTATCGTGAAAGGGGCGTATTGTTTCAGCCCTAATATATGCAAGTTAAATTGATTCATTCAAAGATATTGGTACATGACATACAATATAACGTATATACATGTATATACACACATATATATATATATATATATGTAGAGGTAAAAAATAAAAATGAAACACTTTACTAAGCTTTACTAAACGTCTACGTGTTTCATTTTTATTTTTAACCTCTACTTTTACCGATCATTGCGAAAAGTAACTATTCTATATATATATATATATATATGTATATATATATATATATATATATATATATATATATATTGCTATATATATATATTGCCGATCATTGCGAAAAGTAACTATTATATATATATATATACACACACACATACATTATTATACAAACTAGTCATGATAGGTACATATATGTACAATATAAAACAGAATTAAAGGTGATTTATAAAAAAGAGAAATTATGGAGGACAGACAGAATCATGATCTTTCAGGATAAACATCTAGGGTTTTTTCAGTATTTGTCCATTTTGGGTTTACATTAGTTCTATAAATATGATAACATTAGGTCTCCGCGAATTATAACTGCCCAGATAATCTTTTCTGGTGACTTGCATTTGCTACCGTCACGCTACAATTAGCAATGACATCAAAATGAATAAATTTAAAGCTTTACCTTCATCCATTCCTGATTTTCTTTTATTTCTTTTGAAGAAACCTTAGACGGTGACACTGAAAATTATGAAAATGCAACTGAGTGACTATAAAATAGTGTAGTAGATGTAGTAAATAAACCAAGATGAACACCCCTCCCTCTCGATAGAAAGTAATCGAATTTGTTTAAATGTATTGAAAAACAACTTGATTCTAAGTGACCCATGTGACATACCATATTCTTTCATGTTCACATTTGGAAAGAGAATTAAATAGCCATTTCTAACGTGTCTGAATAAATAAATTCGAATTTCCTCGATGAAAACTGCAGAAAGCCTTTGATTGTCGGGAATGCTGTTTGTACAATTTATTCTAACGAAATATGAAGCAATATACATATGTGCAAAAGCAAACTGAGATATTCATAAAGTTCTATGTGTATGGGAAAAACACCTGTACTTACAGTAAGTCTTACTGTACGTTTACCGCGTTCATGTCAGCTGAGGCGAACGATTTTAGCGGGTTTTCAGTGTGATTGAAGCGCTTACATATTATCATACTAAAGCGAATCTTGACTGCGTTTGAAAGTAATATCCCATGGCCCAACACAATCCTGGCTGGCCAGGATTGACCCTTGAATAAATCTTGACTGCGTTTGGAAGTCATATATCCTGGCGCAATGCAATCCTGACTTGGCCAGGATTGAAAATCATGACCGACCAAGTTATCAATCCTGACCGACCAGGATTGAATGGTCAGGTTATCCTGACTTGGCCAGGATTGAAAATCATGACCAGGATTGGATGGCCAGGTTATCAATCCTGGCTTGGTTATGTTTGAAATCATGACCGACCAGGTTTGGGTGGCCAGGTGAGGATTGGATGACCATGTTATTGGCCAGGATTGTAATCATAACCTGACCGGCCAGGATAGGATGTGCCAAGATTGAAAATCATGGCTGGTCATGTTTACAATCCTGACTTGGCCATGATAACATATCCTGGCCGACCAGGATTGATTTACAATATCAAGATATAGGGCTCACGGCAGGTGTGACCGGTCAGCAGGGGATGCTTACTCCTCCTAGGCACCTGATCCCACCTCTGGTGTGTCCAGGGGTCCGTGTTTGCCCAACTATCTATTTTGTATTGCTTGTAGGAGTTATGAGATTGATCACTGTTCGTTATCTTCACCTTGCATAGAACATGACCTGGGGGTTCCATATGTCTTTCCATAGTTTAGACCCGGAAAGGTGTAACACTAACAAGATATCCAAACCAATAGGGAGACTAATGTACCGCAGATACTGCAGACACTTATTTTTCACCTATGTTTGTAGCATTTTATAGGGTTTTTTTTTATGTGTACGCCCGGGCGTTTTGATGTAAACGTAGCTACGCGCCTGGTTCTCGAGATTTCACCTGTTTATTTTTACTAGGATATTTACCGGTCCAGCTCACCGGGTGGATTCTCGCCTATGACAGCAGCGAAATTCAGACTAGTGTGGAAGATTAAAATTTTACATCTTAGCCCCTGTATCCGAGTTCAATATCTTAAAGACCCATCTCATGACCGTTCGATCAGTGAAAATGTAGGCGGAGCCTAATCTAAACAGATGTTATTTACCTGGAGTGGCCAGGGTCTACCAAGGTGTTAATTGCTATATCCCATGGCACTCAAAGAAATACACAGAGGCAGAACATGGTAGAAATCTACCTGTCCCTGCTTTTTTATAGTTTTGATATACACAGGACCTGTCTCAGTGACCTCTGCAGAGTTTCTGTGGTCATAGTGTTTGAATAATGGTTGTATTCCTAAGGGTAGCTGAAACACATTCTATACCCACCCCTCTTTCTCTCTCTCTGTCATTGACTCAATGAACAAGAGGTACTGTGAGCAATGCTCACTAAGAATACCCCCCGCTTACCCCAATCTCTCAAAGGGTGTTGGTAATAGGTATAAACTACCTCTTTTCTGAGTGTAAAAAACAAATGGCATGACAAACCGAACCATATTGCTACTTCGATGTCCAGTGCGCGTGACCTTTGACCTTTTGACCCCAAAATCGATAGGGAACATGTTCATCCCATGGGTAGTCCACATGTATGATATGGTGACTGTAGGTGGAAAGGATAATGCTTTAGAGCCTGGAAACCATATTGCTACTTCGATGTCCAGTGTGCTTGACCTTTTGACCCCAAAATCGATAGGGAACATCTTCATCCCATGGGTAGTCCATTTGTATGATATGGTGACTGTAGGTGGAAAGGATAACGCTTTAGGGCCCGGAAACCATATTGCTACTTCGATGTCCAATGCACTTGACCTTTGGACCCTAAAATCAATAGGGAAAATCTTCATCCCATGGGTAGTCCATATATGTGATATGGTGACGGTAGGTGGAAAGGATAACGCTTTAGAGCCCGGAAACCATATTGCTATTTCGATGTCCAGTGCGCTTGACCTTTGACCTTTTGACCCCAAAATCGATAGGGAACATTTTCATCCCATGGGTAGTCCATATATGTGATATGGTGACGGTAGATGGAAAGGATAATGCTTTAGAGCCCGGAAACCATTGCGTCTACAGACGGACGGACGGACAGACGGACAACCCGATTCCAGTATCCCCCCCCCCCCAACTTGTTGCGGGGGGTTTAATAATTTCTGTTATAAATATAGAGGTATCATAAATTGATGACATAAATCATTTCAATAGGTTACAAGTTTTAAAACTTGTTCTGTTAATTATTGTTTGATTTCCGATTGTGTAATTTGTAATACATTTACAGGTATATAGAGGGGGGAAATTACAATTATATTGAAATTGCATTGTGCAAGGGCCTTTTTAAAAACAATTGAATTACAAGAAAATAGCAGTTGTGGACAGGTAATTTGCTATCAAAACTCAGGTATACTGGGCTTCCTCAAGATCTAAAGAATGCCTGTAGATACTGGCTGTTATTGTTATCAAAACACCTCTCTGCGGTAGCCCCAGACCACAGTGTCTGCAGATGTCACTCCACCTGAGATCTATTGTTAAATGTTTGATTGGCAGGCAGCTTACAATTTGGGGGTGGCAACTTAAAATTGGGTCTTTAAACCAAAGACCAAAACATGAATTGTAAATTTTATATATGTTTATATGCACATCATGTCTTCTTAACGGTCCCGTGGGGATCCGGGTTAGAGTAGGTCCCCAGTACCACTTTGTCGTAAGAGGCGACTAAATGGGGCGGTCCTTCGGAGGAGACCGCAAAAACCGAGGCTCCGTGCCACAGCAGGTGTGGCACGATAAAGATCCTTCCCTGCTCAATGGCCATAACCGCCGAGCATAGGCCTAAATTTTGCAGCTCTTCAACGTCTCCATGTAAGTGAAATATTCTCGAGAGGGACGTTACACAATACTCAATCAATCAATATATCTTTTTAAATATTGACAATGTTCTTTTGTTTCCATAACAAAGTAAATCTTCGTTAAATCCTCATTTTCAACGTCCAACTCTTCTGCAATTACTTGGAAATCAGATATCAATTGATTTAAGTCTTTTATGTGATAATAAATGAAGATAATACAATGCTCTCTGTCATTGAAACCAATTAGAACAGAAGACAACATTGCTTCAAGTCACATCTGTCATTGATCTTAAGACTGGGGTTTCTTTTATATCGACTGCACATCTGAGAGCATTATAGTGATGTACTCCTGAAAATAAAGTCTTGACTCCAACACGAAAGATGATACGCATGCAGTATAACAAGAAGAACATGTATATTATTATCTATAGTTTTCTGTTCGTTAAAAAAATCATCTAAGTATTTAGCACCCTGGAAAAAATATTCATAGAGAGACTACAGCTCATTTTCACATCTTATAGTTTGAGTTTTTTGCTAAACACGTATGGATAGAATAATAAAAAGCATATAAATTCTGGTAATTTTAAACAATTTAAATACCACTTGGGGTGTACTATTTAATATCCGCTTTTCAATTATGGAGGATTCCCCGTTTCTTATAAATAAGTGATTACCCATCATTATTTGAACGGTAACCCTCCCATAAAGTAATTTAAAAGAGTTGAGAAGCCTAGCAGAGTAGCTAATCAATCAGTATCTTAACTAGTCTCGCGTGTTTCGAGCATTGCATCTGTTAATAAAGGGTTTTGTAAAGTGTTGGAATCCATTGTAGGTACGGTAACTCGTATCATGGAAAAACAATATCGAAACGTTTTTAACGAAACGCTAGGGTCAAATAATTTAAATTCGCGGTATAACTTTCAAATGGTTGATTGATTTCGACTTTGTAGATAACTTTCATGATCCTCAGTCACCCATTCGTCCGTCCTAGGAGCACCAGCTACATCACGAACGTTCTGAAGAAATGCGATTGGAACATGTAATGCTGAAACAATTAATGAGCAATTACACGCGACATTCACTTTTTTTTTTTTACCTTAATGGCAAAATAATGCCGTTACAATCAAGTGTGCCATCATCTTTAGTGTCTGTCAGTCTAAATCACGAGGGCATTTACAAATTAAGGCTAATTCAAACCCTTTTTTCGAAGTGAACAAATGCATTATACACGGGCTGCACGCAAATAGCAGAGTTTCGAGTTGTTTCACACAACAGTCACGTGATTTCGAAGGTTTGATAGCCATCGATATTTCTGGTACAGACAATACTTTTACATTTATATATAATAGCTATATGATTTGCTGTTGAAGATTGTCATGCCGATACAAGAAATATGTGGGGGCAAAGGCTTTGGAGCAAGAGTGATGACTATCGCCTTAATACTTTAGCAGAGATTCTTGGACGAATTTGGCTCCAATTTTTTGGCACGCTGTTTTTGGCTATATTTAGCTCTAAAACTTCATAGTTATTTTGGATTTCAAACATTTCGGTTGAGCATCACGAAGAGACATTATTTGTCGAAATGCGCATCTGGTGCATCAAAATTGGTACCGTATAAGTTTTACATTATGACCCCTGGGTCGAGGCCTCTGCTGGTGGACTGTTAGTCCCCGAGGGTCTCTACAGCCCAGTAGCGAAGTACTTCGTTACTAGCTTGAAAATACGGATGTTTATTTAATTGCTGTTATAAAATTTAGGAATTCATTTCAAAATTAAGGATTATCCCCCTCATACATAGCTCTTATCCGTGGACGAATTTGACTCCACTTTTTTGGCAAGCTGTTTTTGGCTATATTTAGCTCTAAAACTTTATAGTTATTTCGGATTTCAAACATTTCGGTTGAGCATCACTGAAGAGACATTATTTGTCGAAATGCACATCTGGTGCATCAAAATTGGTACCGTATAAGTTTTACATTGGAATGATAAATTTACGAAATTTGTGATTGCGATCTGCGTTCAATGGAGCAGCCAATGTCATGGTGATCTGTGGAGCTGAGAAGTTTAAACTGTATTGTTCAGTTTTTGGTGCGGTAGGGTTGTAGAACTACCAATAGATCCTAGTGCTCAAATGTTTCGTTTGAGGATCTGCAAAATCAAAATACACAGTCCCTGAAACTTTCTACGTACCATTTTCCGTTCGCACACCGTGCGCTCTCTATTTACAGGTTTGTGTTCAGAAATCGTCCACAGTGCGTTCATCGTCATTCGGAACACCTCACCGTTCATTGTCATTCGCAACACCTAAGTCAAAGGATCGATCTTCATAGTAAGGCCGCGACAAACCTAAGTCGATAAAATAGGTAGTGCCAGTTCCATCGCCAAACGCTCGGCATCAGGTGTGAATGTCACGGGTCCTCGGAGATTCACGGGTCCTCGGAGATGACCTTAAAAACGGATGACCCATGTCACAGTAGGTGTGGCACGTTAAGAACCCTCACTGCTTAATGGTCGTAAGCGCCGAGCACAGGCCTAAATTTGAAGCCCTTCACCGGTCTTGGTGACTTGACTTTTGAAATCTGATATTAGTGTAGGTCATAGAATGCTTTTTGTGCTATGAACAGCTAACAAGGACGACCGTCTGACGTAAACCGTTTGAGAATGTAGTTCATACTTTCACTCTAGACCGCATTATCGGATACAAAAGAAATGTTTCATGTTTTACAGTTTGTTTTTAGGTGACCATGATGGCCTGGTACTGGGAGATTCCGGGTATCAGTGTCGTCCTTTTCTGATGACACCTTTTACCAACCCTGCGGACGACAGTGAAAGGCGTTACAACACTGCCTTGTGTAGGACCAGTGTACTCTTAGAGCAAACATTTGGATTCCTGGAAAAGAGATTTCAGTGTTTAAATCTTCTGCGCGCAAGACCAGAGGTCGCTGTTATGTACATTAAAGCTGCAGTTACTCTGCACAACTATGGAGAGGTGCTCAAGCCCAGCAGAATGATATGCAGCAAGTGGCTGATGAAAGGTGAAGATAACGAACAGTGATCGATCTTATAAATACCATAAGCAATGCAAAATAGATAGTACGTATAAGTTTTACATAGTTGATGTTGATCCTTGCCTAGCTGCAATAATGTAGCCCTCTCTGATTTTTTTTTAGGTAGAGGGCTACAACTCCTTAGGATCTCCGTAATGGTGCAAATGCGGGAGTGATTCACTCCCGCAACATTTGCGCTCATTCTAAACATTTCCTGACTTTCTTTACGTAAATAAAATGATATTCTATGTTTCTTAGTCAATATATAAATTTACGACCTGCAACTTAAGATTTGAGGCTCTATTCTACCGTTTTCAACAATTTCGATAAATTCCAATATTCTCGATTCATATTTGTGCGCCATGTTTGATGTACTGAAGTATAATCTTCCGATTATAAAGTCATTTGCATATGCCATATAAGGTAATATTTACATCAATGGACAAGTATGGAGGCGAAAGCTATTTCGTCGGTATTGAAAAGGTTTGAATTTAATATCAAGTTAAAAACCGAACAGCAGAGTGTAAATTCTTTCTGCAACAATATGATTTTCCTTTCTTTGTCGAAGTGGCTCAAGTAACTACATTTTCGCGCTGATTGTCAATGTTTAGGTTTTTCATTAGATCCACCTACGAGATCTCGCGATAACAAGCATGGCGGAGCCGACGAAGAATTTTGCATACTGTACATTATATTTAATGAAAAACACCTTTATTAGACATGCCCGAGCACAAAGTTCGTACTCCTTTTGGTGTAAACAACATTTGGGACTAATACACAGTTTATTATCGGTTATTCATAAAATTATTTTGCACCATTACGGAGATCCTATGGAATTGTAGCCCTATCCCGAAAACGTCAGAATTTAAAAAAAAATTGGATAGGGCTACATTATTGCAGCTAATCCTTGCCCTGCTGGTGGTGATGGCTATGCCAGGTGAGCACATTGTGCGGATCTTTCTCACCTAGAGAAGGTGCCATTATAATGCATGTTACAACTGTTAGACTATTGAACACTATATAATTGGAATGGAATAAACTTGAAACATATATAGCAAGTTGTACATCAGTTTATACATTAATAAAAATTTTTCTAAAACTTACATTGTAACTATAACAGTACATATGTAAATAACAATGCATGAATAAACAAGAGGTCAATGGGCCACATCGTTCACCTGAATAACCTTGTCCCATATCTAAAGACTTTCCATATATATTTGTATGGAAACCTTTGCTCCCTACTGTGGCCTAAACTTACCCCCAGGGGCCATGATTTTTTACAAACTTGAATTTCCACTATTTCAGGAAGCTTTCATGTAAATGTAAACCTCTTTCGCCCAATGGCTTATGAGAAGAAGTGTTTTAGAGATGCCGAGAGGTTAGAGCGTTCGCCCGGCATGCGGAAGGCCGGGGTTCGAATCCCGGCCGCGACAGACTTAAGTCGTTAAAACAGGTAGTGACAGTTCCATCACCAAACGCTCGGCATAAGGTATCGATGTCACGGGTCCTCGGAGATGGACCTTTAAAAACCCTCACTGCTCAATGAACGTAAGCGCCGAGCATAGGCCTAAATTTGAAGCCCTTCACCGGTCTTGGTGACGTCTCCATATGAATGAAAAATTCTCGAGCGAGACGTTAAGCAAGATACAATCAATCAATCTATATGTTAGTATGTAAAATTTTGATTCCCTATTGTGGCCCCATCCTACCCCCGGGGGCCATAAGTTTAACAAACTTGAATATGCATAATGTCAGGAAGCTTTCATGTAAATTTCAGCTTTTCTGACCCAGTGGTTCTTTAGAAGAAGATATTTAAACGAAAAAGTTTTGATCAGAAAACCTTCCTTGCAGGGGAGTGTGCTTTTTCCTCTTTTCAGAGGAAATCCTCTGATTTGTTCAATTTTCGAAAAAGGAAACCCTCTGGACTTGATGAAAAGTGGCAGAAAATGATATTTTTCCAGGTAGGTGAGGTGTTTTCCTCCCTTTTTGACCGGTTTTCCTCTGATTTCTGAGGAATTCAGTCACATCCCTGCACTTGAGCCTTCGGCTCAGGTGAGTCAAAAACTGTGGATAGCAATTACATATTACATGTATTATATATTAACGTAGTTCCACAGTCACAATACGTCAAGAAGATCGAAGTCGAGATCGTAACTATTACGTCACAATGGTTGGGATTTGTAATCGCGACCGTTTTCGGTTTTAATTTTTCAGTGTGAGTATCACATCCGGTGATTTAATGGCGTGCTAAACATAGGCGTCCACAATGACTAGAGATGGAAAAGGGAGATTTTTAAAAGCATCGCGTCAGAAACAAAGAGAAGGATTGGCGAGAGGAACAGAGATAAGCAAGTCTTGTAAGAGTGTCATTAACAATGAGACATCCGAGGAGCCAGTCAGTGGAATTGACCACAATTATTACCAGGGTGTTGACGATAAATTTCATCTCGCCAGAGAAGAAATTGTATTATCACAAAAAGAGAAGACGGGCCAATGGTGCGTGGGCAGACGGGTTGTTGACTTGGGGGTTATTGCAGACGGGCTGAAGAGTTGTCAATTGTGCGGCCAACCACTTCACTTGTCTGATTGAGTGCGTGAGAAAAAAATTCGGGCTAGCTCACGTTTTGATTGTTAAATGCAAATTTTCCGACTGTGGTCTCCTTAATGAAGTACCAACTGGCAGAAAACACAAAACAACAAGTGGTGGATATGCATGGAATGCAAATACCAAACTGGCAGCAGGTAATGTACAGTTGTGTCAACCACAGTCAGTGATTTTTAAGGCTCATTTTGGGTCCGAATTTCGGCCCTTTCCCCTCCTAAAAATTGCCATTTTCCCCCCAATTTAGCTTGCATTTTCCCCAATAATAAAATTATGAAAGGATAGAATAGTTAACACTTTTAGAAGGTTAAAGAAAATTAGATGTGTAAAATAAAGATAATATAATGTTTGATATGAATTTAAAACTTATTTACGATAAAATTGATTTATCCCAATATGATTGAAATGTCGACAATTTTTCCCAATTCGAAAGCCACAGGACTCTTGTAAAAAATGTAGAAAAATCACTGACAGTGAAAAATTTGATTAAAAATAATTCCCCTTTGATGAATATTACTATTTACTCATGCATTCATTACATGCAATTTTTAGGAATGGTTAATGTGGGGCTTGGAGAAACTCAAGTGAATGGTTTATTGGCTTCCCTGAACATCCCCACAATTACCCAGAACAGTCTGAAGGAGCGAGAAAGAGAAGTTGGGAACCAGCTGGCATTAATGGCTGAAGAAAGTTGTCGACAGCATCTTAGCAGAGAAATTGAAATGTAATTTATACAAATTCATATATTTCTCTAATCTATTCACCTGTCAAATGTTGCATTTGCATTCTACTTATTATATGGCATTACAACTTTCAGTAAACATTTTAAAATTCACTTTTTAAAAAAAAAATGTTGATTTGATATTTATAATTTTAACAAAGATTTATCCAACTATATTGGATTGAATTTAGGAATGAAGGTAACCTGTCAGCCAGTTTTGACGGAGCATGGCAGAAGCGGGGCACAGGGCGAGCATACAATAGCCTCACAGGTAAATTTGTTTGAGCTAATGCTTCATAATTTTGATAGTTGAATTCTAATTTTGAGCAACTAAATGCAGTTTGATACCATTCAAAAAAATCTTTAACATTAGGATGACAAAATGGTTGAAAACACTTGTACCATATCTCAAATATACCAGATATGTGACATACACATATTTACATATAATTATGAAAGTCAAGATAGATTTTATTTTATTCAATTTAGGCCATGCATCCTTATTTGGGGAGAAAACTAAGAAAATCATAGGATATTCAGTCATGGCCAAGAAATGCAGAATTTGTGCTGCAGCCAAAATCAAAGCAGTTCCTCCAAGAAAACACAAATGCAGTGTGAACTAGACAGGTTCTGCCAAAGCAATGGAGCCTGCAATGGCCTGCCAAATGCTGAAGAAGGTTGAAGATGAAGGAGAAAAGGTACTGATATATTTAATTATACGCTCCTAAACAAAGGCTTAGGTATATGTACGGATTTTTATGTCTGTTTGTCCAGTTTACATTCATGTCCAGTCCATAACTTTTCATGAATGATAAATCAAAAGCTCAGTAATGGTATGATAGTTCCTGATCACCTCAAAGATGTATCATTAACCTTGTTCAAGAGCATTTGACCAAGATCAAACTCACTTTGATACATCTACTATATTGTTGTATAGATTGAAACATAATGACAAATTTTCATTTTCAGGTGACAACTCTAATTATGGATAATGATTCCACAACTCTTGCAAGGGTCAAAGCATCAGTTAATCCAAATATCTCCAAGAAATCGGACAGCAACCATACAAAAAAGGGATTTACTGGTAGTTTGATTGAACTAAGCAACCAATACAAGGTGTTACGAAATGTCAAGGTCAGAGGACATATCGAGCGGTGTTTCATGTACTGTGTCCATCAGAATAAAAGCAAAGAGAAACAGCTCCAAGATGATTGAAAAAATATTGTTCCACATTTATATGGTAAGGGAATAATGCAATAAGAGTAAAGGATTTCATATATGAGTGTATTCGTTTTAGCTCACCTGAGCTTTTTCAAGTGAGTTTTATTGATCGCTTGTCGTCTGTCTGTAAACTTTTTACATTTTCGACTTCTTCTCCAGAACCGCTGGGCCAACCAAACTTGGTCGAAAACATCCTTGGGTGAGGGGCTTTCAAGTTTGTTCAAGTGAAGGACCATGTCCCCTTCAAAGGGGAGATAATGACAAAAATGCAAAAATAGGTTGGGTTCATTTAAAAACTTTCTTCTCAAGAACCACTGGGCCAGAAGAGCTGAAATTTACATGAAAGTTTCCTGACATGTGGAGATTCACGTATTTTAAAATCATGGCCCCCGGAGTTAGGATGGGCCCACAATAGGGATCAAAAATTTAAATGCGAATAAATAGGAAAAATCTTTAGATATGAGCCAAGGTGACTCAAGTGGGCGATGTGGTCATGGGCCTCTTGTTGAAAATTTTCAGACAGCTTATGCAAATAATGCAATAAATGCGTAACATTTTACATACATTTGTAGGTGAGCATCATGGCTGTGGTTCTTGGTGCAAAAGTGAAAAGACAACCTACAAACCCAAGAACCTACCATATGGAAAACCGCTGTCATGTCCATTGCTACGTAAAGCACTAGAAGACCTTTTCGAGAAGTATGCCAACAAAGCTAGTGAATTGTGCAATTTAGGATCCACTCAGCTGAACGAAAATTTCAACCAAATGGTGTCTAGTAAAGCACCAAAAAGATTGTAAGTATGATCAATGTTTTGTACATTTGATTTATATATATTTTGACAATCTATGTACATATTAAAAAAAAAATCCATGTTATACATATATTGATGGAATTCAATACAGGTATTATGGAGGCTCTGAAAGCCTGCATTCCCGTGTATCAGCAACTGTATGCCAAAAGAATGATGGCTATAGCTATGTATCAGAGGTAGAAAACATGTTGAGAATTATGATATTTCAGGGTTCTATGAAGAGTTATTGTTTGCAGATCATTTTGTTTACAAAATATTATTTACTAACAAAACATTATTTACAAACAAGTGTTCTTTCTTACAGTGTTCTCAATTTGTTTCACATTTTTTTGTTGAGCTGTCATATTGTAAGAAACCATGCACTCCTATAAACTATAATACATATACATCTAAACCTTAATATCAATTAAATGTTGTCCCAGTCAAATAATGATTTACTGTATATCACACATATGTTTATTTTAGTAAATGATTGTAAAGTTATGTTTCCAATATTGCTATGAAAAATTTATATTAAAATTATTTTTTATAGCTCAATAAGAAGTTGACACTGTCACCAGGACATTGTACTCTTAAGCACACAGTCCGCCTGGCCAACAAGCTGAAAAAGAATCGTTTATTGCAGTGTCAGCGTGGTGTCAAAAGGAGACGCTTGGAACACAAAGCTCAAAGATTATCAAAGAATGCTTCACAATCAGTCCTGGAAGGTATGCAAAACCAGAGGGATCCCTACAAAATTTATATTTCCTGATATGCAAAACTAATATTGTGTACCGTATTTGTTTGCTTAATATCACTAGGATTTATGTGATATATCGGTCAATTTTATAGGTGCTACCTACAGTTCAAAACTAGGTTTTGAAGATGAGGATGTTGACCTGCAGGATATTGATTTAAATCCCTTGAATGCTTCCCCAGAGAGCAGTTCTCTGCTGTATTTTGTCCTAGAAACAACAGAACTTCGTAAGTGAATGTATTTTAAATGGGGAAAATAATACAGCAAATATTTTATGGCATGTGAGATTGAAAGGTACATAAGGAAATTAGGTGTATAATTTGATATTTTTATTGCAGAAAGGACATCTGATATCCTTCAGATAGCCGCAGTATGTGATAACCAATCACTCAACATCTACATGACTCCAAACCAAACAATTACAGAGGGAGCATCAAGAACTATAGGTTTGACATACGAGGGTGGTATTTTGAAACATCATGGACAGCCTCTGGATGCAGAAGTACCTGCTAAGGGTCTAGAGCAATTTGTTGATTTTGTCAGGTCATCTTCCAAACCTTTTGTGATTGGACATAACATCCAAAACTTTGATATTCCTGTTTTGATGTTTCATTTACAAAAATGTAATCTGGTACATGTTTTTAAAGAAAGTGTGTCTGGTTTTATAGACACATATAAACTGTCCAAAAAAGTGTTTGACAAGGCCACAGTTGGCAACTACAAACAGGAAAATCTAGTGAAGTGTTTACTAGGTGTAGAATATGAAGCTCACAATGCTTTATCTGATGTGACTAGTTTAAGAAAACTCTATGAGGAGAAGTTGTCAAAGAATTGTAATTCTTCAGATGTATTTACTTTGTCCTACTACAATGTCAAAGCTTCACTTGAGCCTCTTGTACAAAAGAAGGTAATTTCTTCTCTTATATCTAAGAGACTCATCAATTGCTCTGTAAGTTTAAACAGATTAAAACGTATTCATAAGAGAGACCCACAGAATGGAATACAAAATGTTTTCAGTGAGCCAATGTCTGCTTCTAAAACCCCACGAATTTCAAAATCCAAAAATGTTATTAACAAAGTTGTTGAGTTTATGAATACATGTTCAATTTTTGTTGAGTTAATGAATACATGTTCAATTTATGTGTGTGTGTGTGTGTGTGTGTATATATATATATATATATATATATATATTTTTAATGGCATGGTCATTGTATATGTATGCAACTATATATGATTACTGTTACTTTGTAATGGAGTTCAGTTGATCACAATGTTTCATTTTGTGGAATGTAATGTGTTCATACATGCATGTAGAGCACTTCACCTAGTACATTGTATATTTATGACTCCCCTCTTTTAAGCGGAGACATTGTTTTTGTACTTTCTGTCCGTCCGTCTGTCTGTCACAAAGTCTTGTGAACACTTCTCCTCCTATATGACTTATCGGATAGACTTGAAACTTTGTACATATAACAATGCTTCATTGCAATTTGTAGATGTGCATATTGTAAGGACGGGAGGATTCAATTATTTTTAGCTTGTGAACACTTCCATGTGGCTTATCAGAGTTCATAGTGTCTGTTCCTTCTCATGCTTTTTCCTCCATATCATGCAGTACATTAAGGGGAGGAGGTTTCATTCGGAGCACCCCCAATTTTAGGAGGGTGGGGAGACATTTTCTTCTTCTTCATATAAACAATATCTAGTTAATATGCAGGTATTTGTATATTTTGAATCTGAAAGCTTTTCATTTTTTAGAAGACTTCAACTCATTTTAAAAAATTATATTCACTCTGCATTATTACCAGTATATGTTCAACATCTGATGAACATTAGTATAAACTGTCATGTTTTTGGCTTTTTATGGTTAATTTTTTTTTAAAGTGCATGAATTACCATGTTGATAAGGAATTATTATCTGTGTCTTTTCATGAAATTACATAAAATTTTAATCCATGAGTGATTTTGAATGGCTCAACTGTATGGTGCCAGGCTTCGGGGGTTTTTTTTCAATGGGGGTATACATACTCTGGAAGCTATAAATTTGAAATTATTAAGGAAAGGTATGGATTTTTTTTCATAAATCACTTTAATAGATGTACATCTATTAATATAAACAGAAAAAATGATATGTAAACCATGCTATAAGGAAAATGTGCCCGCATTTGTGCGTTTTCTAACATATTGGAGAATAACGCTCATTCAATAATTTTGAACATATTATTTTAAAACTTGATGAACATATTGAAAATGACATGTGTTTTAGTTATTGCCTTGTTTCCTGATAAATAAATGCAATTTAAAAACCATTTTGTTGGTTTTATTTCAAAATAACAAAAAAACCGTTTCCAATGAATTTCATAAAAATCGACATAGGGGTACATGACTTCAATAGTGTCTGTAATGAAAATTAATATGGAAATCCTTAACTCTTTTGCTTCTTTTCATTACTCTGAATGTTAATTTATTGATTCCAAACAAAAAAATGCTACCTAAACCACAGAAATCCAGGACTAAGGACCCACCTTAATCAAGTATCTGATAAACTCATTTTCACATCATCGAATTTCTGTTTTGTATCAATTTCCTTCTCGAACTTTCTTATTTCCAGCTATATTTTTCTTTGTTCCATTCTTATTCTTTTGGTGTCCTCCATGGGTATTTTCTCTTCACTCATCTACTTTCCTCTTCTCACTTATCTTACCTTAAAATAAGAGCATGCATTTAAAGAGTTTTTTCTTCATGTAGTTTAATTTTTCTTAAACCCTGAAATGGATTTATTCCAAACTGAACCACTGTATTCTTCTAGCATATATTCAATGCGCTATTAGGTTAACGATTTAATTTATTTAAATTTAATTCAGTTCAAATAATATTCCTGAACTTAATTTAGGAAGTGAAGGTAAAATCTTCTAGCTCGAAATAAAAGACCACAGAATCGTCCACTTCTCCTATATATGTTATTGAAAGTAGACATTAACGGCAAACTGACAACTCAACTGTATGACAAACGGGATGATTTCAGCTTCTGTAGCAACATTCCATTATCACCTGCATATGGTGTTTACATCTCTCAACTGATTCGATGCGCAAGAGCTTGTGCGTATAGTCATTTGTTAAATCGAGATAAGCTACTGACAAACAAGTTGATGGTACAAGGGTTTCAACAGTCTCGATTTAAGTCAGCATTTTGCAAATCTATGGTCGTTATAACGATCTAGTTCGTCAATACAACCTATCATAGGGTCAAATGCTGTCTGACGTGTTTGATACCGATTGTTAAGCCGTTCTTGGCACACTGATTTTGACTACGGTCAGTTTTTAACTCGACGGTTAACTCTTGTTTACCTGCTCAAAATATGGGCTCGCAGCGATTATGACCGGTCGACAGGGGATGCTTACTCCTCCTAGGCACCTGATCACACCTCTAGTGTGTCCTGGGGCCCGTGATTGCCCAACTCTCTATTCTGTATTGCTTATAGGAGTTATGAGATTGATCACAGTTCGTTATCTTCGCCTTTTAATAGTAAACTTCATTTGGTTAACAATAATGTACCGCAATCTTTGTTTACAAAACAAATAAAAAACTCTAATATGAGCTTTGAACAGTGATACATTAGACCGTAGGTTTTGATCATTTAAAGTGAAAATCAAAATTTTGGGGAAAATCGTGAATCAGTCCCTCTCATTCTCCTAGGCACCTGATATGTCCAGGGGTCTGTGTTTGCCAAACTCCTTACTTTGTATTCCTTGTAGTCGTTATAAGATTGATCATTGTTCGTTATCACTTCACCGGCAATGGCGACATCTCCATGAAAAATTCTCGAGAGGGACTTTGAAAGGACATGAACACGATATTTTTTAATATTTACAATGCTCAAATAAGATATTTCTAATGGTCAGAAAAAATCTAAATGTCAGTTGTTGAGATACAAGCGAGATATAGCATTCGCAATTCTTTGTTATGTAAACAAGGCTCGAACAAAATAACGAATAGTGATCAATCTCACAACTCCTATAAGCAATACAATATAGAGAGTCGGGTAAACACGGACCCCTGGACACACCAGAGGTGGGACCAGGTGTGTATGAGTAAGCATCTCCAGTCGACCGGTCACGCCCGCCGTGAGCCTATATTTTTTGATCAGGTAAACGGAGTTATCCGTAGTCAAAATCAGTGTGCCAAGAACGGCCTAACAATCGGTATGAAACACGCCAGACAGTATTTGACCCAATGATAGGTTGTATTGGCAAACTAGATTGTTATAACGACCATAGAATCTTCGAAGTGCTGACTTTAAACGAGACTGTTGAAACCCCTGCAAGAAGAATTTGTTTGTCAGTAGCCTGCCTAGAGTTAAAAACTGATCATACGCAGAACAAGCTCTTGTGTATTGAATCATTTGAGAAATTTAGACACAATTTGCAGGTGATAATGGAATATTGATATTGGAAGTTGTATTGTGAATTAGCTGGACGTTTCGAGTGGTTAATAATGCCGTGTCCTACTACTTAAGCAATAGAATATATAACGAGAGCTTACCTTTAGCGCGGCGTTTTCCCCCTTATATAACAGGTACCGATAAACGGAACTATTTCCAATGCCAAAAACCATTGATTTTTTCCCAATTTTGAGACTAAAAATTCCCTATTTACTTGCCGAAAAATAGACCGCTGACATCGTAATTTACTTAGTCTGAAACGTTGTACGAGTTAACTGAAATGCTCACTTCCGGTATTAAATCGAAAGTACAGATCATGGCAATGTGTGTGTTTTGTAGAGCTACGACGATTCTAAAACGAGCCTACGACGATTCCTCATGTCTCACAACAGCAAATATTGCCGTAAAAAGTTTGTAAAAAGATGACTACTTCTTGTTTTCTTCTCTTTTTTTTCTTTTGTTTTAGTTGAAATCATTTGCCGATACATTGGTACTATAAAATTCCCAAGTTGTTCGATTTTGACGCTATTTTTCCTAAGTGAATGGGTACCAGTACCAGTGGGTAGAAAAAAATCGCTGTTAAAAAGCAAGATCGTAATCTTATGAAATTCAACACAGAGGAAAATCCCGCATAATGTACCTGGACCTATTTGCATGTTAAATGTAACATTTAGGTTTCAAATTCCAAGTAACGACAAATAATGCTCGTTATTTCAAGTTTGCTAATACTTTAACTGTTAGTCTACTAATCTCGTGGGGATTCGGAAAATAGGTCCTCGGGACCCCTTGCTTGTCGCAAGAGGCGACTAAATGGGGCGGTCCTTCGGACGAGACCGCAAAAACCGAGGTCTCGTGTCACAGCAGGTGTAGCACGATAAAGATCCCTTCCTACTCAATGGCCATAAGCGCCGAGCATAGCTCTAAATTTTGCAGCCCTTCAACGGCAATGGTGATGTCTCCATTTGAGTGAAATTTTCTCGAGAGGGACGTTAAACAATATTCAATCAATCACAGAAGGGCTAAGATTATATGATTTCCCTTTGACTGATTCTATTTATTAAAGTACTCGCTGTTTCATTGGGTTTCTCTTGTCTGGTATAGTCAAAGTCGGTGTGGATTGTTGAGCCTCTGACAATCTCTTTTGCCTCCTAATCTGATAAAACGATCTCGGACTCCTGATCTGGCGAGGAGGGAAGACTGTCCAGATAGCTGATGAAGCCGAGGTCCTCCAGAGTCGGTGTCGGGTAATACCAGTCTGAAGGAGCGCATCTGTTGATGGGCTTGACCTGTGTCTGGAACGGATTAAGCGAAATATACATCTATAGCAATCAATCGAATATATTAAGATAAATATTGACATGATTTTACACTTAAAACAGTGCGACATTTAACTCTGGACACGACAAAAGTCCGGAGTTTCGCCAACCCTTTTATTAAGGATACAAATAAACCCTTTACAAAAAAAGATGGGATTTTATGTCCACAAGACATGCACCAACATTTACACTTGTAACTATTGTAGTTTTTAAGATATTTCACCTGAAATCAAAAAATCCCATGGGATTTTGGAGGGATTTTTAATCCCACTTGGGGGATTTTCACTCCCACCAAAAATCCCATGGGAGAAAAAATATAATTTCTCCCATAGGATTTTAACTCCCATTTTTAAATTCAAAATGGGATACAATGTCCCATAGGAGAAAATGTCCCATAATGAACATGAAATGGCAGTGAATATCCTATTTGAGCATGAATGGGAATAAATATCCCAAATAAAACACAGGATGGGGACTTTTATCCCATGAATATAGTAATAAAGCAGAAAATTGTATCTTAAAGAGTGTTGTTTGTCATGATTCTTAAGAATGTACTTGCAAGCTAAGGAATGACATTAACTTTATATCTAGTAATTACACTCCTAAATTCTGTAGACCTATACATGTGTTAATGGATAAATGTCTAAACAACATGAGAAATTAAATTATATTAGAGCTCTGCATTACTAAACTCTTTCCCATGCAATTTTAATTGTATACATATAACCCTATCACAAAAATATTAGAATAAAATTGAACGGTATTAAATTATGCAGTTAGAACACTAACTTATTTACATGCAGCTGTTCACATTCACTATTTACAACCCTTTACAGGTCGTCAGGTGTGAATATTCACAGGAACCGGTATTTTTGTCTGTAATGATAATAGTAGGCCCTATGGTACCATCCCCAATGAAAAAAATAACCCCAAAGGAATGGCACCATTTCTTACTCAAAACTTCGCTTCAAAATAATTCGAAAATTCTGCTTTTATCGTCCCCACCCCAATTGTCATTCTGATTCAGTAATCCCAGTGCTTTTATTAGGGGTGTGTGGTATATACCCCTACTCTTATCATTATGTATAGGCTAAATTACCGGTTCCTCTGATATGTTGTGGAATTTTGGAATAGCCTAGCTTACAGTTACAATTTGTTTACAATATATTAAAATTAGTGTTAATTAAGTTTTTACGGTGAAATCTGCTACTGCTAGATGATGCTAAGTTGTTTCGTGAACCGAATCAGACATCTCCAACAAGATTCTCGAAGATTTAACAACACAAGAATCATTTTACAAAATGCATGCTTCGGTCCATCATTCTCCCTCTGACAATCACATTCATTCTGAAGTCAAAGTACTTTCTCCTATACCTTAAGCGTCAAAAAGACTTTGACAGGTAAATACGAATAAACGGTTAACAGACATCTCGACCCTGAGAAAGTTCAGTCCTGGATGTTCTAGTCCAAAAAGAAGTATGACCCAATCTTATGCATTAATTTATTAAATTTCCGGTTGAGCAACACCCAAATCCTCTAGAGACATTGTTTACAGTTATATGACATTACCTAAATGTGTGACACAATACTAATCCACCCCTGCTCAAAGGGGCATAAGCACCGAGCATAGACCTAAATGTTGCAGCCCTTCACTGGCATTGGTGACGTCTCCATACAAGTGAAAAATTCTCAAGCAGGACGTTTACGTTTTTGTTTTGTTTTTTTAAATTTTGTTTTCATTTTTTTAAATGTTAAACATGAAAAGTATAACTGAATCTGTGTTCACAACCAAAATTTTAACCTTCTGGATGCAGGAATAAAATTTTAGCCTTCATTCTGTGTCATGTAAACAAAGACTGGAGTCTTTTTATGTTTACATTTAAGGTGGCTCACTACACCGGGAAATAGTTTCTCAAATCAGTACAAATTGATTTAATATTTTAAAAAAGATCTGATGATATACAATAAGTGTGTATGCCAAAAACAGCAAAAAATGCAAATTTGGATAAAAACATGATTTTCAAAAATATTATTTCAACACATGAACAAAAGACTGGTGGATTTGAGCTCAAGATCTGTAGTTCACCAGCCCAATGCTCTCTCTCTCTCTCTCTCTCTCTCTCTCTCTCTCTCTCTCTTGCCCAATGCTTTATTAATTAACCACTTAGCTATGGTGTTATAGACGAATAAATCGATCAATACAAATACTTTCCCAAAACATTTAAATCGTCATCTTGTAACATAGTGTCATGAAGCTTTAGTGTAGTGAGTACCTTAACAAACCAGTGAAATGTTTAATTTTGTAATTGAATTTTCAATGCATCTTTACTTTTGCACATGCAATTTTACAAAGATTATTCAATAAAGGGTAAAAAAAAACAACACTTAAAATACTTGTTTTTGATCCACTGTAGATTTTAGGAAAATATTAGATACCTGGGTCAGAGAAATCTAGACATCATTAAATGATAATGAAGTATTGTAAAAAAAAAAATTAAAAAAAATTCAAGACTCTCCAATATGTTTGCAACTAGGAGAAATGGTCACAAGCTATTTTACACCCGCATCCCTCTTGGATCGAACCACTATAACTTTTAGGATAACAATAAATCCTCTCCCAACAATGTGCACATCTGCAAATGGCAATGAAGCATTGTACAAAGTTTCAAGTTTATCAGATAATCCATACAGGAGGAGAAGCATTTTAATGCACAATTTAAGACTTTGTGACAGACAGACTTACAGATATGGACAGAAAGTACAAAAACCATATAATTATATGAAATGATTTTGCATGTAAAAAGTACATGAAGTGCACAATTATGATTTAAATGTAATTATCATTTTTATTAGGAATTTAGATGTCTCCTCTTTTTGCAAACAATTACACATCTATATATGAAGATGACATATATAGTGAGCATATAAAACACTCCTACCAAAAATGTAAACAAATATGTGCAATGCGAGTTTGAAAAATATGTATGTCTTAAAAAGTGATTGACTAGATATCAGGAAGCAAGCAAGCTCACTCCATGTTACTGTACTACAACTAACTGAAATTCACTACATTATCCAAAATCCACCCAAAAAGAACCAAAACCTACCAACACTAAATACCAATATATATCCATGTGAGGTCAAGGTTTCAGGAGTGAAACAATGTGTTTTTTTAACTTTAAATCATTATGTTTTACTTTTGTAGGATATTCATAATGTTGAAATTGATTTAAAGCAATCAATTTTCAATTGGAGATACAAGGTACATGTATGCACATAAATGTACCACCCTGAATCTCATATCATACCTTATTATAGCTGGCAAAATTATGAAATGAAATTTAATGTCACCACAGAATTTATAATTTCCATTTCTTTCTCTCAATTCACATGGAGACCTCCCTTTTTAGAGTCTTATTTTCTTTTACTTGAATGTTCTAAATTGAAACCTAAGGAATAATAATCTTGGAAGAAAAATCTACATGAAAATATTTTCTACTTTGAGAAACAAAATGACAAACATAACTGTTTTAAATGTAAGTCAGAAATAGAAAAATAATTCAATTCAATGCACTTACATATGTAATTGAAAGAAAATTCCTTTGAGTACATGATTTTAGAATGAAAATAAGATTGATTAATATTCAAAAAAGTATTTCAATTTCTTCAAAACTTCGATCTTCAGATGATTTTCCATCCATTGACACCCCAAATGTATGATCACACACATTTAGCAGGAACATATATTCCTCATATCTCCTTCACATAACACTTGACTACTTTTGAAATGCAATTTAAGTCTTTTTAGAAATTAACAAAGATGAGTGTACAGATTCATACCCTAGCTGTTGATGATTGCTAAAACTGATCACTACTCAAAACTCTGAAACAAATCTTTATGGATTATTTTTGTATTTCACACACACACGCACACATACACGTACATGCATACACACATCAAAAATATCAACAAGACACTGACCTTACCAGTCACCTGAGTTATTTAGTTAAAAGTATTACTAACCTCAATATGAATGAAATCTATATAATACAGTAACTTTTCTTGCTCTAGGCATGCATTTATATGCTAAATTCTAATATTCAGTAGAAGTATAATATAAGGTGTAATTCATTCCCCCAAAAGCGTCTATACTGATGAAACATTTTACAATTATAAACTTGATATACACTTTTTAACACTATTTGGATCTGACCTTGAATCAGAACCCTGGAGTTGCAAGCGTCACAATTTTTGTACATCTCTTTCTGTTTTTCTTGACAATGCATCCATCATTTATAATATTCTAGTGTCAACAAAATTAAAGAAGGATTCTTTTAAATCATAAAGACATGTGATTACTATGACCATTTTGGTTCCATCTATTTTAAAGCTAGTATCAAAACCTTTAGATTCTAACATGTATATATAAACTGTGTTTTTAATTATCAAATACCAAAACAGAAAAACCCCAAAAAACCAACCAACTTTTATCTATTGATCTTAATCATAGTGTTTTATTTTGATAATTTAATTTACAGATACATCTATAAGTTGTCATCATGTCATTTAATTCTATGTTATTGTTGTATTCCTCTTCTTGCCCTTGTAAAGCACAATCTGATTAAAATAAGATCTTTGATCCGCTCCGTTATTGTTATAAATAAGATCTTTGATCCGCTCCATAACAATAACGGAGCGGATCAAAGATCTTATTGAAACGACATAACAATAACGGAGCGGATCAAAGATCTTATTTTAATCAGATTGTGTAAAGCACCTTAGAGTAATAAACTGTTTTATATAAGGCTGCATGTATATAAATTTTATTATTATTATCACTGATCGAGGTCATGAAATTTACAATTACCTGTTCCTTCTTTACCTAAAAGCATCAATAGCATTAAGGAAGATGTTATCTAAATTTAAATGTTTTACACATAAACACTATATATCAAGTTTGGTTCCTCCTGGAGTCAGAATTTCTACCCTAGGAATCATGATATTTACAAGCTTGATGTTTTGTTTACTCTCACAACAGAAGCTGACCACTAGCAATAGGTCACATGAGAGAATCAATTGACCTAAAAATCTATTAATTAACATGATTCAAATGTTTTAATCTTTATATCCATGATAAGATATTCTTTATATATTTTATATTGAATTCAATTTGGTACTTTGACCTCTTTATTTTCAAAATAATTGGAATTATGTCTATATACACACATGTGAGAGTTGGCCTCCATGTGTCCAATGAAGAAATTATGAATAATGGAATGACAAAATAGTGATTGTCTAATGCTTACAGGGATGGATCCAGGAATTTTTGAGAGAGGGGAAATTTACCATTAATTTTGGTTATCAAGGGAGGGGGTCCACCCTCAAAATGTGTTATTTTTACTTTATTTTAGCAAAATTTCCTGAACCAGCACCCCCTCTGGATCCACCACTGGGTTATCATTTACTCCTTCATTCTTGATTACAAACCTAAGGACACTAAATTGTAATTTCACATTTTTTTTTAATTTGACAATATTTCATTATCACACAACAGCAAAATTATGAAAGCATATACATGTACGTACAATAATAGCAAATTGATTGTTCTGACATATCATTTGATATACATATATATTCATAAGAAAATTTGAACTATCATGCATATTATAGATTATCAGTCATCAAGTTTTTGTTGTGTTTTTTTTTTTTTTTTTTTTTTTCTCAAAGTAATTTCACATTTTGAATCTTGCTTATTAATTGATATGTTGATATGGAATCAAATGACATGCATGCACGCAGAAGCTATGTGAAAAATGTCAGATCTTGTGTAGCAATTTGTAAACCCAATGATTACAAAGCCTATTAGTATTCTATATCAGTAAAAGAAAATCCTATTTTAATTCATATTTTGCAATAGATATGATAAAAGGAATAAGCATTTAATAATGATTATCAAAATCTATAGTTTAAAATTGAAAAACAATCTCATAAAAAATATAACATATATTTTACACATGGATTTTTGTAAACTTTACAAAAGGAACAGATTTCCCCCCTGAATTTATATAAAAATCAGCATTATGTCCTGTGACATTTTGTTATTATGCTTTAATAAACTTCTAATATTGACTTTGTCCTTGCATGGTCATTTTGTTCATTTTTTTATATCTGTACCCAGGTTTTGTCTTGTGACTTTTACCCCAACTAATCCCTTTGTGTATAATACACATGGGATGTTCTTTACAGCTCAGCAAGCCCCTGGCTTTGTTTCTCATTGTTCCTTATCTACAATTACTGGGTGAATGACTTTGTGAGGTTGTAATTTGCCATCTAATACTTTTATAAGCATTTCATATCATGATCAACATATCATGCTATTTCAGTCAATATTATAAATAATTCATTTGATACATAATATGTAATATTGTAGGCTTATATGGTGATATTTGGAAAATAATGGCAAAGCAATTCTCAGCATGAACATTGAAAATTATGTTGCAATATACATCACCCAATACAAAGGCAAAGGATACATTTTAATTTTTACGTTTAAATTCATATGAAATATTATGAAATTCATAATCATGTGAATGCATAGCTGCAGAACTGTAGCTCTCTGAGAAAATATTAATTGGTACAGATCTGTCCCAATATTTTCTCAGAGAGCTACAATTTTGCAGTTAGTGAATGTGGTTAACTTATACTACCATTAAGATATGTAATCTCTTTCTAATATTTGTTTAATTTGTACCTTTTTCATATTGTACAACAAAGTATAATTTAATGCACATTAATACTCGGATTATAATAATTTTTTTAAATTATTTTTTTTAGGCTTAATTTTTTTTTAATTTATTTGTACAAATAGAAATTAAGTGCATCATAATATATACTTTTAAAGGTAAGATGTACAATTGATATATATAATCACTCATACCAACCATTCATACTCCACTCAAACATTTCAAAACTATGGATTATAAATTTTGATTAGTGCAAAATTTGTTAATTTCTATAAGGTAATCTCAAATCTTTTAAAATCATTTTAGTGACTTTTTGGGCTGAAACACTTTTAAAGCCAATTTAAATGGTCCAGGTCAAGCATATTTTGCTTTTAGGCCAGATCTTTGTAAGATCATTTGTGCACTTTGACAATTACTTCTAAATATTCGGGCTAGTATAATGAAGAAGTATGGATGTTTCAATTTTCATTAACATTTAATACCAAAACCATATCTCCTCTGCTTGACCAAAAAAGCCCCCCCCCCCTCCACACACACACACACACACACAGTGAGGTCTAGATCCGCCACTGCTTAATTTGTGATTTTGGGGCGAAGTTGGATCAATTTCATTTTATGAACAGGTCCAGTGGTACGATGGATTTTTCATTTTCAAGACAAATTAATAGAAATATAAATTGTTAGCCAGTAAAAAGAAGTAATGATTTAAATCAGATACTTGGAACAGTGTTGATGTTAACAGGGACCTATATACTAGTTAGTATATAGGTCCCTGATGTTAACTTATGAAATTCTTATATTGTATACAAGATATTATCCAACTAACAGATAGACTTTTGCAATTATATCTTATGCATTATGAACTGTAGCTAAACAATATCACTATTAAATTCTTATGTCCATTTCCATGTAGTTGGGAATCAAGTAAGCTTTCCTGGTTCCGATTTTGATTTAATTTTTATTTTGTGAACATAAATCAATATTAATCACAGGAACCGGTAATTTTGTCTGTAATGATAATAATGAGTCTATACGATACCACCCCCCCCCCCCCCCACCCCCGTGTTTTTATTAGAAGGTGGTATTGAATACACCCGTAAATATCATTACAGACAAAATGGTAATATATTTACAAGTGCACTTTACGTATTGTTCTCCACGGGCAAGGGCACCGGAAGTATGGATACATGTATTTAGAGATTGGCCTTCTACTGGTATATAATAAAATGAATTTTATTATACCGGTAGAAGGCCAATCTCTATACCGGTAGAAGGCCAATCTCTAAAGCTTACAAAAAAGCGTGAAACGATTACATAAATCGAAAGAGGGATGAAATAGACTACGAATTCATACATTTCAGAGAAATTATTCCCACCAAAAAAAAAATATGAAAAAAGGTGGGGGGGGGGAGTAATATCCATATTTAAGGTGCCTGTGGGCAAGGGCGTATCCAGGAATTGTTTAAAGGATGAGCGGATTGCGACCCAAGTTTGTGCCTATTCCGCCCCGGCCCCAAAGATGGGTGAATATCGCAAACTGGTAAAATGACCAGTTTTGTTTAAAACTATGGAAGTAAAGTGGAGTGACTACAACTCTCTCGATCCGCCACTGATGAACAAGAACTACATTACGGGGATTAGGAAGCACAGGGTTCATTCAGAATAATTGTAATCTTTAAGGAAATCTTCGTGGAGCACATTATCGCAAATAGTTGCTGAAATTGAACCTTACCATAATTCCGCCGGCGAGGATTGCAGCTATTTTCACTTTCACATCGCAGGAGGTGCGTTTGATGAGCTAATCAACTTATGCAGACAGTATCTCCTCATATCTACATGTACAGGGGCGGATCCAGGAATTGTGGTTACGGGGCGCCCCTTTATGAGGCAGTGGGTCCATGGCGAAGCCCTGGTTGGGGCCCAGGGGGCGAAGCCCCCGGAAACTCCTGGGTTTTACAAATTTTATGGGGCTTGAAATATTTCTCCTATTTAGTCATTTGTACTACATGTATTTTCTATCATTTTAATAAGGTGAAATTAATAAAATAAGGGTTTTTTTTTTGGAAAATATTAAGTTCTCCCAATAAAGTAATTAAAAAAATTAAATGATTTTGTCATTTATTTCTCCGCCTGCGCTCCCTCTAAATCCTCCACTGGTGTATATTGCAATAATCTACCAGAATATACTGACACCTTATAGGTGATACTTCATTAGTACAAATGAACACCACCACCACCACCATCCCCCCAAAGGGAGGGGGTGAGACTAACAACGAAAGGGGAAAAACACATTCCGCAAATTATAATATACATGTAACAGGCTGTCTTTGCATTTAGTCCGAGTGATTTCAGTTATCTTTTTAAAAATTCTATATATTGATTGCAACACAAACATCCTATTATAATTACATGGCGATGATAAAGTCTCAGTAAGTTTCCACAAAGCTGAAAATTGGTATACACCATATTGTACAAACTGATACAGAACTAAAATATTGCGGAAACTTATCAAAACTTTGCGGTAGACTATCAGTATAGCAATGTGCATACTAAAACAGAACAGTTTCTGCAAACCGAAATTTGCGCAAACTTGATCAGCTTTCAGCAAATTTTCGTTGCGGAAACTACTTGAAAACAACGTAGATATATCAAGTTTCAGCAGGACACACCAAGTTTTTGCAGGGAGAAAACTTTCAAGATGAAAAATGAGTGCGGAAACTTGACGAAAACCACTTGTACACCTAAGTCTATGTAGTGAAATTTGTATTTTTCATCCATTTGTAAATTCCATGTTTTTAATGAAAAGAACTTATAATAATTAACATTAGTAAATACTATGTAATATTGCAGGTAAATTTTGTAGGGTATATAAGCGAGTGGGGGGGGGGGGGGATTCAGACCAGCTTTTAGTGTTAGGAATGGCATGCTTTAGTCCCAGTTTGTGTTACTCTGAAGTGAAGTCCCAATTGGTTATTAAAATGCACGTACATAGATCTATACATTTCCATACACCTATATTCAGTGCAACCCCCCCCCACCTAAAATTTTCAAATTTAAGGTAAATCGCGGTATCTTGTTTAGAAAAATGTACAAAACGATAAAAGAAGCAATAATTTCTTCCACTCCCGGAGAAATAATTGACAAAACCTTTTGATTTCTTGCATTACTTTATTGGGAGAACTTAATTTTGTTCTAAAACCCATAAAATTTGAGTCATTTTATTAATTTCACAAATGACTAAATAGGAGACATATTTCAAGCCCTGTAAAATCCCGGAGCTTCCAGGGGCTTCGCCCCCCTGAACTCCACCAACGCTTTCCTCTGGATCCACTGTGGGCCTCAAGGTGGCCCCCAGACCCCCTGCCTCATAAAGTGGCGTCCCCTCCCTTTAACCGCATTTCCTGGACCCGCCCCTGATATTACGAAGTTCATACAGCCCGAATCATCGAAGCTTAGACTGGGTATTTTGAATTGAAGATTTTAAGATTTCCAAAGCGCAGTTTGACAAATAAAAACGGGTGTGTAATGCTCTAGTATGAAATTATATTGGAAAAGAAGAATCTACACGCGTGCACATGCGCATGCCTTTCTGCTGTCTGACTGGCTCTATCCTTCAGACTCTCGCGTTATAATCTAGGGGATAATTGAATTATCTCTCAAGATCCATGCAAATGGCCACATTCAAGTAACAGACAATTGTGTAGTATTACATGAATTTACATTTGTTGATTTTAAAGAAAGATAACCATGAATTATGTATTGTATTCAGAGGCGGGTGCAATATTTCAGTTTGGGGCCCGGAGAAATTGCTGGGTGGGTGGGTCTAAAGACCGCCTTTAGACCTCAGTAAGTCCAGGACAAAGTCCTGGGTGGTTCCAGGGAACAAAGCCTATGAAAGCTCCTGCTTTTTTCTCTCTTCTTTTTATTGCAAAAACTAGCACCAGTACTCTCGAAAGTATTTTGATTGCATATCTCTATTCTTAAAAGCTGTATATTTGGCATGCGCATATTTAATATACATTAATGAAAAAAAAAGTCTAAAACTATATCGCATTAAAAGTGTACAAATTAAGTTTACTTAGTTCATTCCCAACATTGGGTGCATGATCTTTAGTTCCTTAGAATGTATTAAGTACTAGAGACACACGTTACATGGATATGAAAACAGACTCAGTTTTGATTGATAGGATATTGTTTAAGTTTCCTCTCGAGAATTTTTCGCTCATATGAAGACGTCACCATTGCCGGTGAAGGGCTGAAAACACCCCATAATTCCGCAATTGAGACTGTTAGTTAACTCTATGATAAAATTTAGAAGATATAAAACAGAAAGAATTTTGATACAAGTAAAAAGTTTCATATATTTTTGGAAAATTATCTAGATGTGCAATATTTAGGATTAAGCTCAATAAAAATCCGAAGTATGTAACATTTGATAAGGGTAATTTTCGCATGGGGCTTGATTAGATCGCGTCGTATACGTACATTTAATGACAGAGTGAAATTTTCAGTGTTTTTATTGAGGAAAATATGTGGTTGTCATAGACAAAAAACTCCGCACTTTTATCGTGTCCAGAGTTAAATGTCGCACTTTTAAAGGTATTTTGTTGATTAGGAATATGCATTGATTGATCACTATTTTACGATCAAGTGTTGCATCTATATATTTTGGAAAATGAACTATACGTGATGGCTGGTCGAGGGGTTGGGGAAAGGGTGGGTGCTTTGATCAGTCCGCTACTAAAGTTTTCCTAGTAATGAAGACAGTATTAGTTCTTCATTGTAAAATCTATTTCCAATATCAACCATAACTATTTCAACTCCAGTAAAGCTTCCACCAAAAATTACAACAAACAACAAATCATCGATACATAAATGTTCGAGATTATGTCTCTAGGTAGTGTAAAAAATAACAACGAAATCTTTTTTGGAAGCGGAAGACCATAATGATAACATAGATAACAAAAAACCCATATATACTAGACTAGATAGGTTAGGGTCAATGGCTTATGATCTCGTGTCTGACGAAGCGTAACGTGTAGAATTTAATAGGGTAGTTTGTTAATTGGGAATACAAAATGACTGACTAGTGGGACCACTATTTTTTTATTTATTTAAGTAGTGTCAAGAACATCGAAATCTTCCGTTGGAAACGGAAGACCTTAATGATATCTTATTCAGGTTTCCATTTGGGAGCAGAAGACCTTAATTACAAGACTTGTTCGGTTAGGGTCAATGTGTTATGTTGTCGTGTCCGACGAAGCGTAACGACTAGGATTTAAAAGGATAGTTTGTTAATTGGGAATACACAATGACTGACCAGTTGGGCCACTATATTTTTTTTTATATCCGAACTAAACATCGTGTGATTATTTCCTGTACATATATGAAGTATTGAAATTGTACATTGTTTTGAATATCAGGGACTAAGTAGAGTGATTGATCAGTATTTTCCGTTCAAGTGCCATTTCTATCTGGTCAAAACGAGCCTTTTGTCAATTTTGGACCATAAATCCTGCAGGAGGAGGGGTGGCTTCTGCTCCTCCGCCGCTAAAGGTTTTTTTTTTTTTAATTTCAAAATATTCAAAAATAAACACCGCACGATTATCTTTTCTAAGTATTTAAATTATTCAAAATGTTAACGTTGTCTATTTCAACTTTCAATATAGTTAGGAAGCTAAGTGAATAACGCTGAATATTACCGCAGATATCCATTGACTTCATTTACCTCAATAAATCAACACAATTATATTTATACGTTTACTTAAAAAAAGTGGCGGATCCAGGGTGTTAAATTGCAATATGAATACTTTACTTTTGAAGAAGAAAAAAATAGAAAACCCAAACAAATAGAAACTCCAAATAAACAATGAAACATACTAGTAAAGATCACAGGAATTTATCACGTACAAAATCAGTATCTATAGATAGTATTAGTGGGTTAGTGTCTGACGAAGCGTAACGGTCAGGACTCAATGGTGAAGTTCGTTAATTGGAATTACACAATGACTGACCAGTGCTTTACGTTCAAGGGTAAAAATGGGCCACTTGTCAATTCTAGAAATTGAATTGTGCGAGGGAGAGGGGGATGTTCGCTCTCGGTCATCCACCACTAAAGTTAATAAACATCATATGATGAATTCCTTAACATGTATATATGTAAAGTATTCAAAATGTTAACATTATATCTACTTGTATTTTAACTTCCAATAATGCAGGGCCGTAAATTACATGGAGGCGGAGGAGGCAGCTGCCTCCTCCAACTTTTGAGCCAAAAAAATTAAAATTTAAACTTCATTAGAATTTATGTTGTTTCCAATAACTAAGAACATGATACCTCCCTTAAAAAGCATTCCAAATCTTTCTTTTAGAATGAGTTAGTCAAGTAACATCTTAGAAGGCCCTAGAATCAAGGATTTTGCACGAAACGTGTTCAGTGTGCACAAAATGTGCTCAGCGTTTGGGGGCCTGGGCGGCCCCCAGACCCCCGCCTAATTTCATGCCTCCTCCAAATTGAAGGTTAATTTACGGCCCTGTAATGTTACAATGATAGATGAGTACCGCTGTTATAGGCATCACCAAAATTATTTAGGTAGTGGCGGATCCAGAGGTTGGAATAATGATAAATAAACCCTGACAAGACAACCCTGATATATATATATATATATAAATGTCCGTGATCATAGAAATGTATCACATAAAAAATCGATGACTAAGTGGAATAACAATTAATTGTCAATGATACCAGGTTTTCATTGCGAAGCAGACCTTAATTACAATAAACAAGTACATCCATACATACAAGACTAGTTCGGATATGTTGTCATGTCTGACGAACCGTAACGAGTAGGATTTAAAAGGGTAGTTTGTTAATTGGGAATACACAATGACTGACCAGTGTCCCCACTACATTTTTTTTTATTAATTTCCGAACTAAACATCGTGTGGCTGTTTATACCATACAGATATGATATATTCAAATTGTACATTGTAGAATACCAGGGACCAAGTAGAGTTACAATGGGAGTAGTTTTTTTAATTGGAAGTACACAATGACTGACCAATATTTTCCGTTTGAAAGTGCCATTTCTATCTGGTCAAAACGAGCCTTTTGTCAATTTTGGACCATAAATCCTGCAGGAAGAGGGATGGCTTCCGCTCCTCCGCCTCTAAAGTTGTTTTTTCTAATTTCAAAATATTAAATAATAATCCTCGTATGATTATGTATCCTAGATATTTAAAGTATTCGAAATGTTAACGTTGTTTATTTCAACTTTCAATATAGTTAGGAAGCTAATATTAAGTGAATAACGCTAAATATTACCGCAGATATCCATTGACTTCATTTACCTAATTAGTAGATCAACAGCATACGTCTACCTAATAACTGGCGGTTCCAGGGGGGTTAAACTGCAATATCAATACTTTGCTCTTGAAGAAGAAGAAGAAGGGGGAAAAACCAAACAAATAAAAACTCTAAATAAGCAATGAAACATACGAGTAAAGATCATAGGAATTTATCACGTACAAAATCAACTCACGACTAAGTAGTGTCAGTGGCAACATTAACGGTCTGTATTCAATGGTGAAGTTTGTTTATTAGAAATACACAATGACTGACCAGTGTTTTACGTTCAAGGGTAATGTCTATCTGGTCAAAATGGGCCGCTTGTCAATATTAGAAATTGAATTGTGCGAAGTAGGGGTGGGGTGTCGTTCTCGGTTATCCACCACTAAAGTTAATAAACATCATAACATCATATGATGAAGGCATGCCTTTATATATATATATATATAGTATTCAAAATGTTTATATTATATCTACATTTATTTTAACTTTCAATAAGTTAGAATGATAGGTGAGTACATGTACCGCTGTTATAGGCATCACCAGAATTAATTTAGCTAGTGGCGGATCCAGGGGGTTATTATAAGAAGTAGGTATAAAATCGTTGTAACGGTACATGTACTTTGCTTTTTGAACACTGATAAATAAATCAGATAATCCTGATATATAAATGTCCGAAATCATAGAAATGTATCACAATACAAAATCGTTGACTAAGTAGTGTCAATGGATTGATTTAAGGTTTCATGTCCAACGAAGCGTAACGATTATGATTTACGAGGGTAGATTGTTAATTAATTGGGAGTACACAATGACTGAACAGTGCTTTACATTCAATAGTCGTGTATATCTGGTCATTAAGTGGCTGGGGAAATAATTAGTACTATGCGTGAGGGATGGGAATGGGACGGGGGATCCGACCATTCGCCACTGAAGTTATAATTTGAAAAATAAACATCGTATAGTTAAATTCTTTTGCGTATACAAGGTATTCAAAATATTAACGTCATCTATTTTATCATCCAATGAAATTAAAATGATAAGACTGTTGTAACCACACAACTTGTGTAACTAATTAGTGGCGGATCTCGGGGTTAATACATTTGTAAGTAGACCTAAAAATTTGCGATAACATTACTTTGCTTTATGAGTAAAATAGTCTACAATATTCATAAAACATTGATACACAAATGTCGAAAACCATAGAAGTTTATCACTATAAAATCGCTCGAGATGTTTAGAACACTTAGAGCCGAACTTCCCTAGAGTCGAGACGTCTGTTAACCGTTTATTCTGACACGCCTGTCAAAGTCTTTTCGACGCTTAAGGTAATGATAGCAATCGGAGAAAGTACTTTGACTTGAGAATGAATACGATTGTAGAAGGGAGGGAAAGATGGACCGAAGCATGCATTTTGTAAAACGATTCTTGTGTTGTTAAATAATCGAGAATCTTATTTGAGATGTCTGATTCGGTTCACTAAACAACTTAGCATCACCTAGCAGAGTTCATCTTTCACCGTAAGCACTTAACACTAATTTTAGAACATGTAAACAAGTTGTAAGCTAGGCCTATTCCGTAATTCAACAACATATCACAGGAACTTTTAATTTAATATGTAGTAATAATACTGCTACCCTTTATAAAACCACAAGGATGGTGGGTGACGATAATTTTAAGAACTTTTTTGAAACGAAGTTTTGAGTGAAGTATCAGCCCTTGTAGTTCCCCCCCCCCCCCCATAGCAGCTGATTAGGGGATGGTACGGTATATGGTATATACCCACACTATTATTAATACACTGACAAAATTAACGGTTCCTGTGAACATATATTTTAACACCTGACGACATATGAAGGGTTGTGAATAGTGAATGTGAGCAACTGCATGTGAATGCACGGGCAATGGAAGTTGATGTAAATAGATACATGTAGTATCATGTGCATGTGTATATATTTATACATGCACATACTATATATTTACATTAACTTACAGTGCCCGTGTGTGAATGAGTATTTCATAGTGTTCTTGTCTGCTTGTTGCAATAATATAGTCCCGTCCAATTTTATATGAGTATTTTTGTGCAAGGGTTATATGTATACAATTAAAATTGCATGGGGAAAAGTTTAGTAATGCAGAGCTCTAATATCCTTTATTATCTTTCATGTTTTTTAGACATTTATTCACAAACACATAGGCCTACACATAAAAGTTTATAATTACTATATATATTTAAAAATTAATGTCATGCCTTGGCTTTTAAGTACATTTTAAGAATCATGACAAACACCACTTTTTAAGATACAATTTTCTGTTTTATTGTTATATTCATGGAATAAAAATCCCATCCTGTGTTTTATTTGGGATATCTATTCCCATTCATGCTCAAATAGGATATTTACTGCCATTTCATGTTCATTATGGGACATTTCCTCCTATGGGACATTGTATCCCATATTAAGTTTAAATATGGGAGTTAAAATCCTATGGGAGAAATTATATTTTTTCTCCCATAGGATTTTTGGTGGGAGTGAAAATCCCCCAAGTGGGATTAAAAATCCCTCCAAAATCCCATGGGATTTTTTGATTTCAGGTGAAATATCTTAAAAACTACAATAGGTACAAGTGTAAATGTTGGTGCATGTCTTGTGAACATAAAATCCCATCTTTTTTTGTAAAGGGTTTATTTGTATCCTTAATAAAAGGGTTGGCGAAACTCCGGACTTTTGTCGTGTCCAGAGTTAAATGTCGCACTGTTTTAAATGTGTATCATACACCGTGGAATCGGTTATATTCGAGACAAATAATTTTCATTAATTGCCAAAATTTTAGTTTCGCTAGCATGCAATTCCGTGGATAGGGTAGGGTGGTCTTAGTTTGACCGATTATGTTTACCATGTGAATTTGAAACAAATATATCAACCTATGTCCCTTGGGGATCCGGGTTCATTGCCGGTGGTGAAGTCTGCAAAATTTAGGCCAATGCTCGGCACTTATGGCTATTGAGCAGGGGGATGTTTATCGTGCCACACCTGCTGTGACACGGGACCTCGGTTTTTGCGGTCTCATCCGAAGGACCACCCTATTTAGTCGCCTCGTACGATAAGCAAGGGGGTACTGAGAACCTATTCTAACCCGGATCCCCACGGGACAGGTATCAATATGGAATGGTGGATTCTGAGGATGACTTCCTGTTCTCTCTGTAAGTTCTGTTTCCTTTGTTCATAATAAGCTTTTTGATTTTGCAAAATGCAGACCTCATAATATTATTGCATGATATATAGGACAATATCAAAAAATGTCTAGGTTTGAAATGACACATTTCTGGAAAATGAAAGTAAATGAACATAATTTATTTCAACTTTATTTCAATTATACAACATTAAACTACAAAAATTCCACAATGTGTTGAAAAGAAAACGTTACTTTAGAGTGAAGATTGTCCTTTAACGTATGTCACTAAACTAAATTATGTCCATCCTGTTACTTTTATCAAAAGAGCTGTAGAATTCTAATTTTAAAAAATTCTTTAAAATTTTTTTCACATTCTACCAAGGAAATGAATATTTATCACTACATATCAGAAAAATTGTGATCTTTTGTATGAAAAAAATGTTTTACACAATAATGAAATATCTCATGCTGTGTTAAATAAAATCTTGGGGTTCTGATTAATGACAGTGTCAAGGAACCATATAAAAAAAACTTAGAAAAATTCACTTACTTATTGTTCTGGCAGTACAAATAAAGATTTGCATCAACTTGATTTAACAAGTGCCTTCTCAAATCAAATTTAATCATAAAATTGTACTTGTAACAGTAGGGACTTTGAAGTAACAGTAAGGACAAGACAGTAACAGGATGGACAATCATATCAAAAATCTAGACAAAACATGAGATAGAGTCTTTATCTGAAGATGAAGTGAATCAGTTGTACATTTATGCAGTGTGAATTAATAGATTTGATCATTTGCCAAGGTATTTGATGACCTTTGAAAA
>NC_079172.1:21732832-21885332 GCF_947568905.1 Ostrea edulis | reverse complement strand
ATTGCAGCCCTTCACCGGCAGTGGTGACGTCTCCATGTGAGTGATATATTCTCGAGAGAGACGTTAAACAATATTCAATCAACCAATCAATAAAAATAAATCAATCTTTTCTTAACTTATAACATTGTCTTTGATTGTTTTATTTCATGATAAAATACATTGCATGCATTTTTTTCTAAAACAAATTCTGCATTGTTACTTATTTATGTGACGAATTGATTTGACACGTTTTATTTTTATTTCTTGCCCATGTTGTAGGGGATTATTTATGTAGTGAATATATTATAGATAATTATATTATCTTTATTGAACATTTTAGTTAAAATTAACTGGTAAGCATTAGCAGTGCGTTCTGTCTGTAAAGAATGTATTTCCCAAGATTCACGCATAACATTTTAAAGCAAATGTTCAATTAGTGAGACAGACTTGTCTTTTTAATTTTATTTCTTGCTGATTGTTATTAAACATTATTTTTCATTTGGTTATGTACACTATTTTAATATGTATTTATTAACTGTTATAATTACGTTGAATTTACCTTCAATCCATGATTAGGGTTTCCTCTATGAAATTTGACCCCCTCTGTCACGTAGAGACTCGTCAATCTTTACAACACCCTGGAATTTCCTGAAGCGCAAAGTCGTGTAGAAATACTCTTTAATAAGCTCCCGAGTAAAACTCGACCAGTTTACTGCCGTTGTTCCATAGGCCATTCCGGAGAATCTAG
This sequence comes from Ostrea edulis, assembly GCF_947568905.1. Taxonomy (NCBI): domain Eukaryota; kingdom Metazoa; phylum Mollusca; class Bivalvia; order Ostreida; family Ostreidae; genus Ostrea; species Ostrea edulis. The sequence continues at coordinate 21,884,605 of NC_079172.1, read as the reverse complement.
CACATTGTGTCAGACTGCTTTTTTTCCTTCTAACTATGACTTAATACCATGATGTCCTGCAGCATGATGTCACTTCTGTCGAAAAACGAGTAGGTGTGGGATGTGTGGTCTCTATTCTTGCTACATCTGAAAATGCCGCCTCCAGGTGCTCTAGCAAGTACCTTCTGGTTCATCTGCCCGTCGCAGTTGTAGGGACACTTGAAGGTAGTTGCTAGTAATCCGTTCTGCCTGCACCATGTGTGGACATCTTAACTTCTTGGAAAGAGTGAAAAAATTCCACGGATTTCCAAAGTCTCGTGGCTGTAACCCTAGGATGTTCTCTACATGTCGTTCCCGGTAACTTCCGCCCCCTCTCCTTCCCGATATCACTGAAGTGGACGACTGTTCATGGACAAAATCGCGCGTATATATAGGGAGAGGGGGTGGTGCTTCTTTAATAATTTTAAATTATTAGTAGTTATACGCATACGCGAAAGTTATCCCGAAAAGGACTATTACCTTGGCATTTAACTTATTTTAAAACATTTGACATTGTTCATAACTTCTAAATGGTAAATATTGTTTGAATTATTGAATACTGTTGGAATCCCCATGGGCACGAATTGTGCTCATTTGTTAGCTGACCTGTTTCTATATTCATATGAAGCAGAATTTATTAAAAAAAACTTCTACGTCAGAAGAAAAATCTCTCGCTGTGGCCTTCAATTCGACATTTCGATATATTGATGACGTTTTGTCTATTAACAATAATAACTTTCATTCATATGTCGATTTGATATATCCCTGTGAGCTCGAAATAAAGGACACCACAGAGTCGTCCACTTCTGCTTCATACGAAAATATTTTATTGAAAGTAGACATTAACGGCAAATTCACAACTCAACTGTATGACAAACGGGATGATTTCAGCTTCTCCATCGTCAACTTCCAATATTTATGTAGCAATATTCCATTATCACCTGTATATGGTGTTTATATATCTCAACTGATTCGATATACAAGCGCTTGTTCTGTGTATAATTAAGTTTTTAAATCGAGGTAAGCTACTGACAAATAAGTTGATGATACAGGGCTTTCAACAGTCTCGATTGAAGTCAGCATTTCGCAAATTCTATGGTCGTTATAACGATCTAGTTCGTTAATACAATCTATCATTGGGTCAAATGTTGCCTGACGTGTTTCATACCGATTGTTAAGCCGTTCTTGGCACACTGATTTTGACTGCGGATAACTCCGTTTACCTGGACAGGATATCGGGCTCACGGCGGGTGTGAGCGGTCGACAGGGGATGCTTACTCCTCCTAGGCAGCTGATCCCACCTCTGGTGTGTCCAGGGGTCTGTGTTTGCCTAACTATCTATTTTGTATTGCTTGTAGGAATTATGAGATTGATCACTGTTCGTTATCTTCAACTTTCATTAGAGCTTTCATATTGCACATGAGTATTTCTTGTGACAAGATCTTTCTACTGGTACCATGATATTTGTCCTTGTGATGTTGGCCGTCTTTGGAATTGGCCATGATCGGGAGCATTTGTGTTTCACAAACACATCTTGTATTTTATATTTTGAATTCATAACCATGTTTCCAGATCCCACGACGTGGAGTTGGTTCTTTACAGGATGGTTTTTTTTCTTATATATTTAGAAAAAAATTATTAAGATATCTTTTGGCATGCCTATTTGGTAGCACTTGGATAATGAACATGTATTTAAAAAAAAACAAAAACTTTTTTTGTTAAATTATATTACGGCATGCCTAAACGGTAGCATTTGGATAATGTAAATCATACTATTGAAGCAAGATGAGAAATACTAAAATGGGATTCTGTAGTAATCCAAATGCAGGCGAGCCTACCCATGTAGAGCCTCTTGGTGGAGAAACGGCTGTACCGCACTACACCCAAACTACTTCCAAAGAAGAAAATACATTTACATAGAAATTTTATTTCAAAATGTAAATTAACTTATATAAATTAACTTATCCAAGTGTCACCATATTAAAAACAAAACGTTAACACACATCTGGGAACATGGATTTCTTGGAATGGTGAAAGTTTTTGCTGTTCTTACTGTTGATTTGACCAGGTTTTTTAGCAGTTTTATGAAGCCCTTTTCACACATTCACGGATTAGGAGCCGGTCGACGCTGGATGCAAAATTCTAGTAATCTTATCACGATACAGACACGGAAAACGCCGTTTTCTATACGGATAAGCTCGGTAACTACCCGTATGTCCTGGGGGGAAATCCCGGTCGGTGCCGGAATGATCACGGAGCGTACGGAAGATCACGGTTTCTGCCGGTCCAACCAAGCTTGTTTCACGGAGATACACGGATTATCACGGTTTTTCTTCCCTGCGTTTATCGTGTCTGTCCGTGTAGTTACCAGGAACAATCCGTGTACAGACCGTAGACATCCGTGTTCTTCAGCAGAAAAGTTTCGTACACGGATGACCCCGGACTTTACACGGTTACCTCGGTTGATACACGGACCTCTCGGCTGGTACACGGACCTCTTGGTTGGTAAACGGATCAATACGGAGGATTTTCTTCGGGACGATCCTAAGTAAAAATTAAACAGGATTAATGTTTTTCACGGTTTGGCTTGGTTAAGCCGGATTGTCCCGGACGACGCCGAATGCACACACGGTTTGTACACGGTGATGGCGGATTGTCACGGATTGATAATCCGGCGTCTTATCCATGAATGTGTGAAAGGGGCTTTAGTGGTTGGAATAGTCAAAAGAGCGTCCCCTGAAATCTGAAGTTTAGACTGATTTTGATATTTGATAAATTTAGCACGTTGCTCGTTGGTCATTATCAGAGTCATAGCAAGCCAAGCGGAATGACAAATGAATATCTGTAAGATTCTGCAAGTTCAAAGTTCCCTCTGCCATGCAATGGCCCCCCAATCTCCAAATGTTGGTTGTCATGAATTTCACTATTGAGCTCAACTAATTGTGGTAATTTTGATACCCTCCATTCCCCTATAGTTTTGAATTTAGAATTCATGCTTTCACAATTGTTGTTTTTCCAAAGAAGAGGAATGTTTTTATGCATTTGACGGGGTTCAAAAACTTTGGTTTTCAGAATTGGAAGTAGATTTTCAGAGAGATAAGACCCACAACATGAAAATTCTTCCAGAATCTCTTGTTCCCTTTACAAATAAGAAACCCTGTCTTCTGCACTGAGAAGTGTTGTTTTTGAAATAAGTGAATGGATGATTTTGTTCCTTGTTTTTTTTTTTCCAGGAACATTATTTTTCAAATGACTTTTTAGCATTTTCCTGCAAATGCCGAACACAAAGAATATGGCATTGATAACGGCAGTTTCCTCATCTGTGCCAAAAATGATTTATTTTTTTCGCAGTCTAATTGGCAACACAAAGAAGACCTAATTTTTGACAAATATCACAATATTTGGTATAAGAACCACCCCAGTGCAGAAAGACTGGTCCCAGGAAAATAGGATAGACCCCCTAATTTACGATTTTTATATAAAACAATCCCTAGATTAAATGTCCTATCCATACCTATAATTGCCCCATTCTACATGCAAGATTTTAGATGAAGTACATGTATTTGTTCCCCAGAGTAACAAATGATATTTGGAGGTTTGCCGTCATTATTTGCCACAATTGACTGAATGAAATCATTGGACTGGAGCTGTGAAATTAATATTTGGATGTCATCAACAGTGTTTTGTTGTAAAGAATGATTTGTTGTTTTTCGAAAATGTATTTTGCATTTCTGATTACTTTTATATCGATTGGATTTTCAGGATCAACTTTGTTTACATTACCAATAATCTGAATAGGTTTTTTGCCATTTTTGACCCCCTCTTCAATCACCTGTCTCTGAGGAAATGTGATGACTTTGTAAGGTTGAGCAGTATTTTGTGAATTTCCTGGCCACTCCCTCAAATATTCAAAACTTTTGATGCATGAAATGTTTTCAGATTGGCCAGGAGTATTTTCAAACCAAATTACACACCTTTTGAAATTTGGAGTTTTCTAACACCTGAGTTTTGATAAAAACTTTATGAAAATGGTTTCTAATTTGATAGCAGTTTTGATTTGGTCTGATGGAACATTGCTTAATTGTTGTAATGTCAATTCAAAATTGAAAGAACCATCAGAATTCAAACAGCAAATTGACCAGGTATATAAAAGGGGGACACTTTTTCAGAAATTGAAAATCTGAATTACTGATGGACTCACAATTTTGATGGAACCACTGTTGGCAAGAATCACGTGCTACTTCCCTCACCCCGCCACACTCCTCCCCACATTTACCACATTGATAAACCATGATGCCCAAACTGTCCCCAAAACTCTATATATGCAATCTATACAAAACAGCAAACAAAAGAAAAATAGAAATATAAGCACTAGTCTACTGGATCCAGTTGCACGAACGTTAGTTAAAGTTAACTGGCCGTTAAAATTGAGTTAACGCGCCGTTAAAGTTAACGACAAGGTAAACGAGTTGCACGAAATTTAACTGACAGTTAACGCTCCATTAATTGCTAATTTAACAGACAGATTTAACTGACGTACGGGAGGTACATTAAATTATTTAACTAACAGTTAAAACAGGAATGGCGGACTTTTTATTGTTTGTCAACTTGTGGGAGGAAAGAAAAGAACGGGTTTACAGAGAAAGACAGAACATGGAAACAAATAACTTCAAGATTCCGATTCAAGTGCGAGTCTATTCAATTTTTCTCGGACCTTTTGCGTGCGTTTTTTTGTCAAACGACAACGTAAATAGAATATAGACTGTCAACATTCTTATGAAATGAACTTGTAAATAATATCAAATGCAATTTCAGTGCTTCAAACATAAGATTTATTTTTCAAGAATTCCGAGTTAATTGCAATAAGTCATACATAGGCCACGAATGCGTATATATGTACCTGCAGGGGGTAGCATTGACGACTCGAAGCCACCGACAATGCCACTGAAGTCTTTCATCATTTCGATGATTTTCTCCTCAGCGGCAGTCGGTGGCTTAGGTGGGGGCCTCCACCTATCATCTTCGACGACTTCTTCGCTTCGCTGAAGCTCTTCTTGTCCCCCTGCTGCACATTACCCCACTGGAACTTAACCTACTCCACTGTCCTCCTCTACATACCCATTGGGTTGATGATTTCTGTCAGCTCTTGCCATTTTGCGGATGGGTTTTGTTTTTGCGTTTGTTATTAAATTGGAATGTTTGGCCTTTAAAAAATTTTTCGTTTTTCTTTACAAAATCCGTCAGAGCGCTTATCTCTGCGAGGCTCCAGTTACAACTTCTGCTCTTATTAGTGCCCATCTTTTTTTCAGTAGGGAAGGTAAATGCACGTGCAGACGGTTTTAACGAAAGTTTAACAGAGTTTTCTCTGTTAAATATTAGTAAATTGATTAGGAGTCAACAACTTTTCGTGCAACCCAATTTTAAATATATATTAGCTAACTAACAGTTTAAAATTTAACTATTAGTTACGAACTTAACTCGAAGTTAATTTAACTAACGTTCGTGCAACTGGATCTTGAATATTAAAAATAAAGCACAATAAATGGAAAAGCACAAGGTAAAAATTGCAAGCCAAAATATATACCTGAGCCAAGTGAAAGACAAAAAAATCGTTTCAAAATTATCGTCACCCACCTTTCTGATCCAGTAATCCTTACGTGTTTTAATTTTAGCACTGATTGACATAAATTCGGAACCATCCTTTTGGACCGGGTCTGTCGCTGCAGCGAAAACGTCATCCAGCGATTCGGACTATTCGGTGGAGATTTGTAACGCATCCGCACTAGAAATGAGAGCAATCTCCTCCATGAAGGTTACACCATTTGGCGTAAGTATGCGATTTCTTTGAACCTTTGCATGTATATTCTGCTTGCGTAGAGAATCCGCTTTATCATAAAGTTTATTTCGAGCAGAATTTAGAAATGGTGGTTGTTGAGGAGTGATAAAGAAAGGCAGAGGTTTTTTTTCCCACTTTCTGAGCATTAAGAATCTCATCTTTTTTTTATTGCCATCGAGCAACTTGGCAGTGAAGGTGAATGGCCTGTTATTGTGCTGCGGGCGGATCCCGATTCTATGTATGCGAACAAACTGGACATCGACACCCAGGGATTGTTTGATGGTCTTGGGCATAGTATGAGAGAGATCCTCACCAGGTATGAAAGGGTAATTATGGATGGGAATATGATCTCTCATGGATCTGGTACGAAGATCTGTTATATCATCATCCATACGAGACACAGTTTCGTCCATTCTAATTACCACCGAGCGGTGTGTATTTTCCCCACATAGGGCTGTAATTTCGTTATAGTTATAATTTCCGCACGCAAGACTGTAATTTCGTTATCAGATTTTTCTGATACGACTTTTAACTGAGCAGTTAAACATCCAAGGTCGGTCGCCTTTAGGTTTGTGTTGATTTGGTTTTGTGAGCACTCGGTTTCCTTTGTTTCTAGTTTCCATTTTTAAGTCATTATCCAAATTCAATAATGAAAAATGAAGATAACGAACAGTGATCAATCTCATAACTCCTATAAGCAAATACAAAATAGGCAATCACGGACCCCTGGACACACCAGAGGTGGGATCAGGTGCCTAGGAGGAGTAAGCATCCCCTGTCGACCGGTCACACCCGCCATGAGCCCTATATCCTAATCAGGAGTTATCCGTAGTAAATATCAGTGTGCCAAGAACGGCCTAACAATCGGTATGAAACATGTCAGACAGCATTTGACCTAATGGTAGGTTGTATTGACGAACTAGATCGTTATAACGACCATAGAATTTGCGAAATGCTGGCTTCAATCGAGATTGTTGAAACCCCTGTATCATCAACTTGTTTGTCAGTAACTTGCATCGATTTAATAACTGACTATAAGCAGAACAAGCTCTTGCGCATCGAATCAGTTGAGAGATATCAACACCATATGCAGGTGATCATGGAATATTGCTACATAAATATGGCAAGGTGACGACGGAGAAGCTGAAATTATCCCGTTTTTCATACAGTTGAGTTGTCAGTTTGCCGTTAATGTCTACTTTCAATAAAATATCTAAGTATGAAGCAGAAGTGGAAGACTCTGTGGCGTCTTATATTTCGAGCTCACGGGGATATATCGAATCGACATATGAATGAAAGTTATTATTATTAATAATGACAAATCGTCGTCGATATATCTAAATGTCGAATTGAAGGCCACAGGAAGATATTTTTTCTTCTCGCGTATAAGTTTTTTGAATAAAGTCTGCTTCATATGAATATAGAAACAGGTCAGCTAACAAACGAGCACAATTCGTGCCCATGGGAAATATGAGTAAATTCACAAATTAAACACTGGTTGAAACTCCTTAAATTCCATACATGTCTTTAATCGATATATATCGTTGAAACACCTCAAAAACACCAAACTCACCAGCACTGATTTTTTACCTGTCCATGTTGGACTTTTTCTTGACTCCAGTGTTTGGCACTCTGATTTTCTTTTTAATTCTTACAAGTTTATTGTTATTTCGGATTTCCAATATGTCTGCTTCAGCATCACTAAAGAGATATTATTTGTCGAAATGCGCATCTGGTGCATCAAAATTGGTACCGTATAAGTTTTACATAACGACCCCTGGGTCGAGGCCTCTGCTGGTGGACTGTTAGTCCCCGAGGGTCTCTACAGCCCAGTAGCTAAGTACTTTGTTACTAGCTTGAAAATACGGATATGTATTTAATTGCTGGGATAAAATTTAGAAATTCATTTCAAAATTCAGGATCATCTCCCTCATGCATAGCTCTGATCCTTAGACAAATTTGACTCCAGGCTTTGGTACTCTGTTTTCCTTTTAGTTCTTACAAGTTTATTGTTATCTCGGGTTTCCAATATTTCGGCTTCAGCATCACTGAATAGACAATATTTTTTGAAATGCGCATCTGGTGCATCAAATTAATCTGCTTAAAGTAATTCCACCCTCCTGTGATGTCATAAGATTTTGCAAAATCAATTATTTATTTAGATTTATGCATGATAGGAACATAAATTTTGTTGGAGTATTTTCCGATACTTATTGTAAAAAATCTTGTTAGAAATAAACTATTTCAAAAGTCTAAGTTATAGAGGAATAGTCAATGATACATGTCAAAATATTGAATCCAAGGGCAATAACTCTGTTTCTATTGATTTCTTTATCTAGTCTATTATGCGATATATTTCCTTTATTTTTTTACAGACATTTTGTATATTTTTGTGAAGATATAGTTTCATGAAATTGTTATGAATGTTACTATATCGTCATAACCAGTTTTTATGAAAATTTTATAACGTTGTTTAAGGAAAATAGCAATTTTCTGACGGTGATATATGATTCTGTTTATGTACGTCTCTCATCTTAAAAAGTGTGATGACCTATGTATTTTATTTGATAATTTGTTAGTTTTAACTCTAATGAATGGAAATAAATACACTTTTCAAACTTGTATCAGATAAAACTGCGAGTATGGAGTCACCTTAAATGTGATTCCCAACGTATACTGGAAAATTTTATAATTCTATGAACTCCATGATTGTAATTCAAATGATGACATTTCTGCGAGTCAATATCCCTGTGACCGCTTAAAGCGATTTCTTGTCGACCACAAAAGACCATCGATTTCATAATTGCCGTTAGAATTTTGCGATTCTTTTTTATTCATTCATCGGCGCTTAGATCAAAGGGAATTTCCATACGTCTTAAATGATTTTATATTTATGAATGCTCTCAATTTAGCCACATTCAATTACAGCGTGGTTCTTCAAACTCGCCTGTGCTTTCTTCGTTTTAATACGCCTTTGAAATTAATTTCTTGCCCACACGATGAGAATTGTCTTCACACAAAACGACAGCCAATACAAGAACTACCTTCTAATATCCCATTACACTGATGAGAGCAAACCAAACCACTCACGGTGGGATTATCGTTTTATTTCTTCTCTTATCTACCTTTTAGTCCTTATGGAGTTTTGATTGCCAGGTATACAGAAGATCCATTGTCTTCTACCTCCTCTAAGCTCCCCTTGATGTATGGTGCCCTTTGCATTTAAATTTGAGATTGATCGAATTTTGATGTCACAAAGCTGATACTTTGAATGAAATTTAGTGTTTTATTAATTTGATAATCAGGTTCGATTCCCTTTAAAATCTTTAAGCTAGGGCGACCTTGACAGAATTTCTGGTTTGCCGAACCCTTCATATTTTAACCAAACTAAAATAATGTCGTTTTAAAGTTCCCATGTCAGAAAATGTTGGTTCCATTTCCCGACCCATTTCGATTTAATCTGTTGCTAACCAGGTCATGACTAGGATTGGATATGCAGTAAAAATAGTTTATTGATTTACTGAATAAGAAAAATAAATCAGATTTATTTGTGTACACGCGGTCAGTATGATAGTTCTGGTTTCGAAAGTAACAGAAAAGAATGTCGCTGTTGTGCTCTTTAATAAGTTAACCGAAGCAACAGCACCTGTCAGAACACTCCATCACCAAGGTAAGAACGTGTAGTGTAATGTAAAACTTATACGGTACCAATTTTGATGCACCAGATGCGCATTTCGACAAATAATGTCTCTTCAGTGATGCTCAACCGAAATGCTTGAAATCCGAAATAACTATGAAGTTTTAGATCTAAATATAGCCAAAAACAGCGTAAGTAACTTTATTAGAGTCGGCACAGTCTACAATACAAAACGTGACCTCCACAGAGCTATCACAAACTAAAATATCTCAAAGAAAGGTGTGCACAACACTTAAGCCTACAATGTATATATTTACACGCATACATGTACTATATAAATGAACATTTTTAAAAGTCAAAATTGGATATGAATTAACAGAAGCGTTTGTCTATGAAATTTAAGCACTAAATATAAACCATAGCAGTAAGAATGTTAAGTTTACTTGAAAGTTTAAAGTTTTCACAAAGCATGGTCAAAATATATGAAATAAAAGATTAACATTTTATCAAGCAACAAACTCTGCCATTGGGTTGGGTTACGCCTACCACCACTATGATAAAAGGAAACAAAAGAAAAATGGTTAAAGGCAAACAATAATTAAGTTGCAGTGTATGGAAAAAGGTTGCAGATTCGTTTTGATTTTTACATCCTCCCTGATCGAATAAACTCTAGATATCTTTTTGATATCTCCCAACATTCTATTAGTTTGAGAATTGGTGATTGAGAATCCCAAGACTTTGGAAAAGTATTGAATAACGCAATATATGAATGTAGTTTAAATGTTTAAGAACTTGATGAATACATTTTAAGATTTCATAACTGTATGCTATTTGAATGCAAGGTGAAGATAACGAACAGTGATCAATCTCATAACTCCTACAAGCAATACAAAATAGATAGTTGGGCAAACACGGACCCCTGGACACACCAGAGGTGGGATCAGGTGCCTAGGAGGAGTAAGCATCCCCTGTTGACCGGTCACACCCGCCGTGAACCCCATATCCTGATCAGGTAAACGGAGTTATCCGCAGTCAAAATCAGTGTGCCAAGAACGGCTTAACAATCGGTATGAAACACGTCAGACAACATTTGACCCAATGCGAGGTTGTATTCACGAACTAGATCGTTATAACGACCATAGAATTTGCGAAATGCTGACTTCAATCGAGACTGTTGAAATCCCTGTACCATCAACTTGTTTGTCAGTAGCTTACCTCGATTTAAAAACTGACTATACCCAGAACAAGCTCTTGCATATCGAAGAATAACGAATGATTTAAAAATGAGAGAAAATAAGATAAAAATGCAGGATTAATTGATTGATTTGTATCTTGCTTAATGTCTCGCTCGAGAATTTTTCACTCATATGGAGACGTCACCGAGACCTGTGAAGGGCTTCAAATCTAGGCCTATATTCGGCGCTTACGGTGACCATTGAGGGCTCTTTAGCGTGCCACGCCTACTGTGACACGGGACATCCATTGTTAAGGTCATCTCCGAGGACCCGTGACATTTAGACCTGATGCCGAGCGTTTGGCGATGGAACTGTCACTACCTGTTTTAACGACCTAGGTCTGTCGCGGCCGGGATTCGAACCCCAGGCCTTCCGCATTCGGGGTGAACGCTCTTCTTTTTTCTCTGTTTTGGGGCGAGCGCTCTAACTAGGGTCGAGAGGGCCACTGCGGCGGAGTCATGAACATACACGACTAAAATAAAATATACTTTGAGCCGAAATATTGAGTACTTGAAAATTCCATCACCTTTATTTATAAGATTATTTTCAACAGTTTTGAGACTTGTCTATGCCAAGGGACTTTAGCAATGAAAATTATCGAACGAATTTGAACAATTTGAGAAATATTTGAACATATGAGAAATATTTACAAATCTATGAACATGAGAAATATTTTAAAGATTAGAATAGATAAAAATTATTTGAACATATGAGAACTTTTGAGAATTTGAAAAAGAAAATACATTGTATACAGAGACTAACACACTCTGACTGGGTCAAGATATCCTCTGAAAACTTTCTGTTTAACGTCCCTCTCGAGAATATTTCACTCATATGGAGACGTTTACCTGAACAGGATATAGGGCTCACGGCGGGTGTGACCGGTCAACAGGGGATGGTTACTCCTCCTAGGCACCTGATCCCACCTCTGGTGTGTCCAGGGGTCCGTGTTTGCCCAACTGTCTATTTTGTATTGCTTGTAGGAGTTATGAGATTGATCACTGTTCGTTATCGTCACCTTTCATACTTGAGCAATTAGAATATACGATATTTTTTCTTATATGAGATTCATAGAAAATTTAGAACTATTTCAAACGTATGAGACATGTTTGAGATATCTCTTAAACGGTAATTCGGTGTGAAAGTGATAGCAACCTTTTGTTTTCCTCAAAATATCTCAATGGCATAGGAATATATATTAATGACTAATGAAAACATTTATTTTTTAAAAAACCAAGAGAAACTAATAAAATTACGTTTATAGATTACCGCTTTTAGTGTAGAGAAATATATAAGGAAGAATTGTTGTTTTGCAAGACAATTATTTAAGCACCAAAATCACATATTCATGTACCTGTTTTGGAGTTAAAAAGTGTTTGAAATGATTAAATACTGGTGTTATTACTGAAATATATAATATTGAGCAATATTCATTGAATTAAATTTTTGATGGCAAAACGGCAGTTAGTGCCCCTTTAAAATCTTCATTAATCAAGTATTATTCATTTTGAAATGACAGAAAACAATCTGAAGATTAACAATCCATACGAGAATATTCTAAGCACATGATGAATGATTCTTTTGAAAAGCAGTATATAGAAGGTATATTCTTTTGTCCAATCTATACATACCGGTGCACAATAAAATCCAACTTATTATCCGGTAATCATATCATGAAATTAAAAAAAGTCCATTATCTAGACCTGTAATAAGAAAAATTAACATCTATTTCTCTTCTCAGTTTAATATCAAATTTTATTCTTTTTAATGACACAGCATGCTAGAATTATATGGCTATTTCAAAATGGATAGCTCACATATTTTAATAAAAATGTGAAGATAATGAAGAGTGATGAATCTCATAACTCCTAAAAGATATACTTAAGAGTTGGACAAACACGGACCCCTGGATATACCAGAGGTGGGACCAGGTGCTGAGGAGAAGCAAACATCCCCTGTCGACCGGTCACACCTGCCGTGAGGCCTTTATCTCGATCAGGTAAACGGAACAATCCTCAGTCAAAAATCAGTGAGTAAAGAGCGGTCTAACAATTGGTATGAAATATGACAGACAACAATTGACCCATTGACAGGTTGTATGATATACCATTCTCCATTTTACAGGGTGATCGTTCTCAAAGTTTTGAAATATATTCCTATAAGATCAAGAGGAAAACAGTGTGTGGATAGGAGTTTCAAGTTCCTTTTATTCTCTCATGAGAAAAAAATAACTCATTTACAAGGCATGATTTTAATTCAATTTTGGGAACTGCATTTTTAAACTATATGTACATGTTTCTTCTTTTGGATTTAATAAACTCTCTATGAACTCCTTTATATATTGGTTTACAATTACTGGATTATTATTACAAAATAAATCACCATTAATGATTGTTTATTCAGGCAGTTACTGTTTTAATGTCACCTTAGCTAAGTTTTTCCCAAACCACACCAACGTCTATCAGTACTTTGATATTTAATGAATAGAGAATCGGTTTGCATAAATCATTGGTAAACAAGTCGTAAACTTCATGAGCACAGTAGATATCACTAATAATAAAGTGTTTAGCCTTGATTAATTATGTTGTCATGTTTTAGAGATGGGTAGGTTATTCACATTAACAAGTTTCTGCATTTCGTAAACCAAGGTTGTAAAGAGTTTCAGTAATATGTAATATGTGCGGAAATCTTGCGTAAACCTAGGCTGGCGACTGTTTCCAATTGTGCGGAAAGAAGATTTCTGCGCGTTTCCGCTGCGTAAAGTACCTGGAATCGGAGACACACTCCGGAAACACGTGTAAACTTAAAGTTTCCAAACTAAATCCTTGCGTACTGAACAATTTCCACACCACAAACCATTGTTTTCACTTAGTGCTATTTCCATGGTTATCTATTTTGAAAACCAGACCGCCTTATCCTGGGAACGTTAACTCCGCTCTCAAATACGATCTCAAATCTTCCTGGATTGCTTACCTTTGTCCTAAAAATTAAAATACGACGGAGATTGATGTCAGTAACACTTATGTTTTATGTTACTGTTTGCTGATGGAGTTAGTGTTCTTTTTAATTCTTCAGTTTCCCTGGAAGATCTGCATGTGTACATAAGCATGAGTAGAAATACTTTTTTGTAGAAACGCAATGTAATCACGCAATATATGGAAACGGCTTATTTCAACAGTTTTTGAACAGCTATTGATCATATATCACACACATAAACATAGGGAAATAGCTTTCAGAGAAAGGTCACTCAAGGTCATTTTGTAAAGGTCAACGTCACTCAACATATACCTTATATATGAAAAAGAAACCTTTATTTCAACAATATTTTAACAGTTAATGGTCATTGTGCGAGTCATTCGTCATATGAAGTAGTTCATTGGTTAGATGCATTTCGGGGAGCATCCATCAGTTTTACTGATATTCTTTTTATCATAAGTTATTAATTATGGAAAATATAAACTTTTTCACTATCAATAGTTTACGTAATGTTTTATTTTATCCCGTGAATAAAAATCTTCAGAAAGATATATTCCTATCATGCGTAAAGCTTAATTCATAAAGAAAGAAAACCTATGACATCACATGGGTCATATGCTGTCTGACCGATTTTTAGGCCGTTCTTGGTATACTGATTTTCATTACGGATAACTCCGTTTACATGTACCTGATCAAGATATACATTGTAGGGCTCACTGCGGGTGTGACCGGATCCCCCATCTGGTATATCCAGGGTTCTGTGTTTGCCCAACTCTCCATTTTGTATTGCTTAGGAGTTATGAGATTGATCACTGCTGGTTATCTTCACCTTTCATTACTAGATATTAAAACTTTAGTTTATCTCAAAGTAAAATAAGTTTCGGTTATTGAAAATGCTACAAAAGCCTTGTCTGGTCTTTTAGGTGACAAACGACATGACACACATTCCAAATATGAAAGTTCTACCTCTTACGGAATGACAGGTATTAAATTTTAGAGAATGATTTCAACGTAGGTCAGTTGTCAATTCGATGGTCACAAAGTCAACAAATTTGCTACCAATTGATTGATTGATTGTATTTTGCTTAACGTCCTAGTCGAGAATTTTTCACTCATATGGAGACGTCACTAATACCGGTGAAGGGCTTCAAATGGTATGAAACATATTTGGAACAAAGGGAACATACATTGTAAATTTCAGGATTCCTGCATCCATGGGGCCTTAGGGGCGGGGCAAAAAGTGCCCAAAAATGACAAATTTTCAAAAATCTTCTCAAGAACCACACACATGTAAGAAAAACTAAATGCATAGTGATGTAGAGCAGGAAGGCCTCTACCAAAATTGTAGATTTCATGATCCCCGGGGTAGGGATTCTGACCCCAGGGCGGGGCCAAACTTGTCATATAGTATTTATGTGTAAAACACTTAAATTACATCTTCTTTAGTGCTATTGATACTAAATTGAAGTAAATAGATATTTAGAAAGAACAGGTAGTCCTTTACCAAAATTGTAAATTTGATGATCCCAGGGGTAGGGGTTTTGGTATCGGGGTGGGGCCAAAATGGCCAGTTAATAAATGTGTGAACAATAGACATTTTTAACTTCGTGATAACTATCATTCCAATTCTTTTCAAATTTGTTATTTATAAAATTTAGAAATTCATTTCAAAATTAAGGATTATCTCCCTCATGCATAGTAGCAACCACCACCCATTTTTTAAAAATTACCCAAAACAATAAAAATCTGGTGCAATTACCAATTTTGAGTATGCTGATTTCAAATCTGGATTCCTTTTACTCCAATTTCTTATAGAAAATGAGGTATAGTGTCTTAAACACCCCTACCGTCAGGTTGCCAAAAACGGAAAATGTTTCATTTCGCATCAAAAAGTGACCCAACTTTATTTCTTGAAACACCATTACCCAAAACAATAAAAATCAGGTGCAATTACCAATTTTGAGTATGCTGATTTCAAATCTGGATTCCTTTTACTCCAATTTCTTATAGAAAATGAGGTATAGTGTCTTAAACACCCCTACCGTCAGGTTGCCAAAAACGGAAAATGTTTCATTTCGCATCAAAAAGTGACCCAACTTTATTTCTTGAAACACCATGACCCAAAACAATAAAAATCAGGTGCAATTACCAATTTTGAGTATGCTGATTTCAAATCTGGATTCCTTTTACTCCAATTTCTTATAGAAAATGAGGTATAGTGTCTTAAACACCCCTACCGTCAGGTTGCCAAAAACGGAAAATGTTTCATTTCGCATCAAAAAGTGACCCAACTTTATTTCTTGAAACACCATTACCCAAAACAATAAAAAGCAGGTGTAATTACCAATTTTGAGTATGCTGAATCCAATTCTGAATTCCTTTTACTCCACTTCCTTACAGAAAATGAGGTATAGTGTCTTAAACACCCCTACCGTCAGGTTGTCAAAAATTGAAAATGTTCCATTTCACATTAAAAAGTGACCTGAAAGTATTTCTTGAAATAAGGCATACAACATAAAAGGAAAACAATTAATACTAAATTGTTCCATGAACATTCTTAGTTGTTTTGGAAAGAATATATCTCACCTCTGGACTTCACAGATACAGGAAAGGAAGAGGAATACGGAGCGGATCAACGATCTTAAATTTAATAAGATTGGGCCATAGCCTAATGAACTGATGAACAGGAGAAAAAGTAAAATTAATAGGGATACTGATTTATTAAACATCAGCAAGTCTTTTCCGAGGACTTCTGGTAGAGCTGTCGGGGGTGGGGGGGATGGGTTGCATCATTATCAGAATTTACCGAAACAGTGGACTCTTTGGCCAGTCTGGGGGCTGAGCTAGTTGCATTAGAATTGACAGAAGCAGAATTTTCTGGCCAGTCGGGGGGCTGAGTGGTATCAGAATCTATTATTTATTTATTTTTATTTTTTCAAAATTCAGAAATTTAAAAACTGCATGATCAGATGTTTTTTAACACTAATAATTAATGTCACTTTATTGCGATGACTCTTCAAGTACAAACCATGATATTAAAAACAAAATGAAATGAAATGATAGATAAATAAATAAATAAAATATTTGTAAGTTACTTTATTTATCCAGGGACCTATATACTAACTAGTATATAGGTCCCTGATTTATCTGTAAGTAAGTCACTAATTAAGAAAATTGCATCATCTGTAGCTTATGACCCGTTTTGCCTTGCCTTGTAATTAATATTGTTGAAAATTTGGCAAATAGCATTTTTAACCCCCAGTCCATACCCCACTTTTCTTTAAACGCTAAATCCAGCTAATTCAGTGAGGAAGAAATGTCACTACCATATTTCGAATTTCCTCTAGACTATATCAAATTAAATACCGCACTGCTATCAGTCACATATTGACACTGGTAGGGGTATGGGGACCTGGTCTGTGAGTGTGATGGAAAAGATTCTGATGAAAATAAAGATTCACTCATCATTCAGAAATGTATAAACATTGTATTAATGTATACCACCGGTACGTTGTGAGTACGTTAATAATGGGAGTTATCTTTCCCTGGATATCTAAATCAATCAAATACTATATGAACACGGGCAATTATCGTCCATGTTTGACCTCAGTATAATTTATTCATGCATAAAATGTATTAATATGTCACTCTTTGTTGCGTATTTCACTGTTAAGTAAATGTTTACATATACTCGCTCTGCTTAATCGCTTCAATCTCAAAGGGATTTTCTGGAATGTGCCTAATCACGTGAGATACGCTAAATATAGCTATTTTAGATCCGAACGATCAACTTCTCATCATTCGTACGCTCTAGATTTATCCATACTAGCCCGTAAAAAATAGGGTGGAACCTCGTCCCACTTTTCCTGTAGAAATAAAAATAGAACATGACGCGCCACCTAGCGAACGTGGTTGTTGCTATGCATAGCTCTTATCCTTGGACGAATTTGGCTCCACTTTTTTGGCACGCTGTTTTTGGCTATATTTAGCTCTAAAACTTCCTAGTTATTTCGGATTTCAAACATTTCGGTTGAGCATCACTGGAGAGACATTATTTGTCGAAATGCGCATCTGGTGCATCAAAATTGGTACCGTATAAGTTTTACATTATGACCCCTGGGTCGAGGCCTCTGCTGGTGGACTGTTAGTCCCCGAGGGTCTCTACAGCCCAGTAGCTAAGTACTTTGTTACTAGCTTGAAAATACGGATGTATATTTAATTGCTATTATAAAATTTAGAAATTCATTTCAAAATTAAGGATTATCTACCTCATGCATAGCTCTTATCCTTGGACGAATTTGGCTCCACTTTTTTGGCAGCTGTTTTTGGCTATATTTAGCTGTAAAACTTCATAGTTATTTCGGATTTCAAACATTTCGGTTGAGCATCACTGAAGAGACATTATTTGTCGAAATGCGCATCTGGTGCATCAAAATTGGTACCGTATAAGTTTTACATTATGTAACATATTTGGAACAAGGGAAACATAAATTGTAAATTTCAGGATTCCTGCACCCTTGGGGCCTTAGGGGCAGGGCAAAAATGACAAATTTTCAAAAATCGTCTTATCAAGAACCACACACATGTAAGAAAAACTAAATGCATAGTGATGTAGAGCAGGAAGGCCTCTACCAAAATTGTAAATTCCATGATCCCCGGGGTAGGGGTTCTGACCCTAGGGCGGAGCAAAACTTGTTATATAGTGTTAATGTGTAAAACACTTAAATAACATTTTCTTTTGTGCTTTTGATACTAAATTGAAACTAAATCGATAGAACAGGTAGTCTTTTACCAAAATTGTAAATTTGATTTTCCCTGGAGTAAGGGTTTTGACTCCAGGGTGGGGCCAAACTTAGTATATAGTATTCACGTGTAAGTTTGCTGATACTGTATAAAATCTAAATGCATACTTAGGAATAGCAGAAAAGGATGTACCAAAAATGGTGAATTTCACAACCCAGGGTTATGACTTTAGGATGAGTAGAAATTAGTCTTTATCTTTTGATGTTTTAATGTTGATACACCTATTATTTAAAGCCTTTCATCAGTGTATGCACTTTTTGAGGGCAGTGAAGTTTTACGAACACATCTTGTTTTATACTGTAGCTGAACATTAGAATTTAGCTTAGATATTCAGAACAGGAATTTTTTCTAGATCTCATAGCCCATGGAAATAGTGATACTTTTTCACTATTATTCAGGTAACCGATAAGGCCTGTGAGTCTCTTGTTAGTGGAATGCATTGAAATGAATGTATTGAATATATCAAGACTTCGTGTTATGAAGGAGGGAAAAGGGATATTGCCCGTCCCCCAGTGGAAAGGTAAAGATGCATGAATAATGAACAGAAAACACATTTACTGAAACCAATGTATTGAGCAGCTGTATAGTGTTGCATGGGAACACAAAAATAATCTAGATATAAAACAGATCACGAGAAGTCAATAGCAGTGAATGAGGTTATCAAACTACAAATATCAGAACCTGTCTCGAATGTGTACAAACCCACTCATTGTCAGCTGAATTATTTACATTCAAAGTAAAATGTTGCACCTTTGTTTTTATCCATTCATCGTCACTCTCTGATAACGTGTCAGCAACTGAGATACCGAAGCTGTTATCATCACGAGATAGTGAAGGGTTGCTGAACACTTGATAACGTTTACAGGGTGTTGGAAGGTCAGTCAAGGTTGACATTATCTGTCAGAGCAAACAACTGCTAATTGTAATACAGATTGCTATCGCTGTAATGTAATCATTACTCAAATCCTCATCTCCTCTTGGTTTCAAGAAGCGTAGCTTTCAGCTGACAGATCAATTCATTAATGAAGAGAAGGCCCATATTTTATCCAATGTAAAAAAAAAAAAAAAAATTAAGAAGTGAAGATAACGAACATTGATCAATCGATCTCATAAATTCTACAAAGAGTAGGGCAAAAATGGATCCTCCGGACACACAAAAGGTGGGATCAGCTGTCTAAGAAGAGAAAATATCTCCTGTTAACCGGTCACACCCGCCATGAGCCCTATATCTCGATCAGGTCAACGGCGTAATTAATTAGGGTACAGGGTATGGATAAACTTTGAACTCATGACACCATCAAAGAAAGACATGCTTATAGGAGTTGTGAGATTGATCACTGTTCGTTATCTTCACCTTTCATGCATACGAATTTGAAATTTCAAAAAGGCTATAATATCCTATTCTTATGTGAATTGTTCATACTTTGACCCCGCCTCGAATCAGAGTATCATACTTTGAATTTAATCTACACTACATTCATTGTACATAATTACTTCATCATATTATGTTAATATGCATCTAATCAAATTAACTTGATTCAATATATACATTAGAACAAGGTCGTCGCTTTTCAAATTGAAAAAATACAAACCATAAAATGATATTTTTTTTAAAGTAATGAATTTTAAATTATATTTTTAAAAATGAGACTAATATATACTTGATAAAGATTTTCATCAAAACGTTTTCGTCGGAAGTGTCTGGATAATACTATGACCTCCATGTATGTACTTTGTATTAATAATATATTCCATGCAAATTCTGAGGGTCTTTGCCACTGACAATAGTAAGAACTAAATTACGGTTGGCTAGTCCGGTTATTTAGAATTAACTGCAGTGTTAAGTGGTGACTTCTTACGAAAAGTGTGAAATTGGGTCCGCAAGATACACCTGATCTTAGACTAGATGAGCCGATATATTTCACACCTTTCGCTAGAAGTCAAACACTTAGATTAATTTCAAATACTGTAGAATCATTTAAATTCGTGGGGGCCAATTTTTGTGGATTGCTGAATTTTTACGGGTTTGTGGGGACGTGATTTCATGAATTTATATATTTGTAAGAAAGATAACTCTGGAATGTAATTATGATTCTTTATTCGTTGAGGATGTAAATTCGTGGATGAGGGGTAACCACGAATTCCACGAAAATTGAGCCACCACGAATTCTAATGATTCCACATCCGGATTAGCTGACCCCCATTAGTTCTATTGTGGCGAAAAAAACCTTCGATTTTGCATGAAATACATGTATACAAGTTATACACAGATACTTACTATAGACATAAACCATAGTTCCGCTAACCCGATAAGCAATATGAAACAAGAAGATATGTCGGTCAAATGCAACTACATCATGAAACAAGGGGCCCACACGCCTTATCGTATCACTAGTCCCTAAGGTTAAACATCTAGAAAAAACCCCTGTTCTGAATATCTAAGCTAAATTCTGATATTCAACAACAGTATCAATCAAGATGTGTTCTTAAAACTTCAGTGCCCTCAAATGTGCATACACATGTACTAATGAAAGGTTTTATTTATAATATAAATTATATATAATTAAACGATATCACCAATTTGGACCCACCCTAACGTCAAAACCCTGAGGTGGCTGTATCAGTAAACTTAAAGAAGTCATTCAAATGATAAAAAAAATAATCACTGTAATAATTTTGCCTCCACCCTGAAACCAAACCCTTACCCCTAGGATCACCGGTAAAATTCCTATTAAATATCCATTTAGTTTTGATTTAGTATCATAACATTAAAGCAAATATAATTTACATGTTTTGCACATACATGTATACACTATATATACCAAGTTTGACCCCGCCCTGGAGTCAGAACCTCTACCCCGGGGATCATGAGATTAAAAATTTTGGTAGAGGCCTTCCTGCTCTATATCATTATGCATTTAGTTTTTCTTAAAGACAAGCAGTTGTAGAGAAGACTTTTAAAAATTGGTCAATTTTTGGCAGTTTTTGCCGTGCCCCTAAATTTATGTCCCCCTTTTCCTAAAGATAGTTCATACCAAATTTCGAAGGAATTGGAATAGTAATTATGAAGAAGTTAAAAATGTTCTATTGTTTACACATTAAATAACTGACCATTTTGGCCCCACCCTGATACCAAAATCCCTACCCCTGGGATCATCAAATTTACAATTTTGGTAAAGGACTACTATTTAGTACCAACAGCACTAAAGAAGATGTTATTTTAAGTATTTTACACATAGACACTACATACCAAAATTGGTCCCACCCTGGGGTTAGAACCTCTACCCCGGTATCATGAAATTTGCAATTTAGGTAGAGGCCTTCATGCTCTACATTATGATGCATTTAGTTTTTGTTGTTTGGTTGTTTTTTTTACAGAGAAGAATTTTGAAAATTGGTAATTTTTGTGGAGTTTTAGCCCCGGTCCCAGGGATGCAGGAGACCTGAAATTAACAATCTATGCTCCCCCCCCCCCTTGTCCCGAAGATGCTTCATACCAAATTTGAAAAGAATTGGAATACATGGTAGTTATCGCACCACGACGGACGAAGACCAATTGCAATAGACAAAATTGATTTAAGGATTTGCATTTTAGTTGCTTCTTTTCATATACGCTATCAAGTATCAACATTTTTAATGTCTATATATTAAATCATTTTTTATTTAGATGCATTGAAGTGATGAAAGCAGCACTGAATCTATAACATCGTAATGAGAGAGAGAGAGAGCATCGGTAATTATTGACCCCTGGGTCGATGCCTCTGCTGGTGGACTGTTAGTCCCCGAGGGTCTCTACAGCCCAGTAGCTAAGTACTTTGTTACTAGCTTGAAAATACGGATGTATATTTAATTGTTAGGATAAAATTTAGAAATTCATTTCAAAATTAAGGATAATCTCCCTCATGCATATCTCTTAATCCATAGACGAATTTGACTCCACTTTTTGGCAATCTGTTTTTCTCAAAATACCTCTAGCAAGTTTATCGTTATTTCGGATTTCAAACATTTCGGTTGAGCATCACTGAAGAGACATTATTTGTCGAAATGCGCATCTGGTGCATCAAAATTGGTACCGTATGAGTTTTGCATACATACAGGTACGCAAAGGTTAAAACCTACCTGTAAAATATTGAAAAGTATAATTTCTTTCTGATCAATTATCCATAATGATTCCCTTTCAATCTGATCTCTTTTTTTATTTCTTCATCTTTTACAAATTTTACTTTTTATGTTAAATTTTCAGTTGGTTCGGGTGAGAACTACCTCCCCCTCCCCTTCAAAATGATGTTAAGTGCCTAGCTGTTTAACTCCATCTCAGTCAAAAATAAATACAAAACCTATACTACAACTTCATTGCATTTACAGTACAATTTTTCTTTTTACCACCATAATACATGTTTATGCAAGCGGACAATCTAGGCCTTTTTTACATGTATTTTTTCCATCTTCATTAGCCACCACGGGTATTCGGTCCAAGAAGAGCGCAGTGGGCCCAAAACCCTTGGCTAGCAAAGATGATTTTCACCCCCGTTTTTCGGATGTTATAACTGATCAAAAATAGAAGACAGGTAAGCTCTAAGCTCGCTGAATAAATGAAAAGACTTTCTCATTTTATTTCTTACAATAACTGATAACCGCATTGAGTTGTCAGCTATACACCGAGTGATATGTAAACGGTAGACGGACAAAACGTCAGAGGACAAAAGTCATAATGGTGACTATTGATCAAATAGGATAAATTGTAACTGAACACAGTCACAAAAAAGACTTTGGTTTTGCCACATTTGGCACTTTTACATGTAGTTAATTAATAGACAATTTAAGAAACAATGAAAAAAGACCCCCCCCCCCCACAAAAAACAATTATCAATAACATAAATTATAATTACATGCAATATATTGCTTCACCTACAGTTGGAGACATCTGAATGAAAGGTGAAAATAACGAACAGTGATCAATCTCAAATCTCCTATATGCAATACAAAATAGATAGTTGGGCAAACACGGACCCATGGACACACCAGAGGTGGGATCAGGTGCCTAGGAGGAGTAAGCATCCCCTGTCGACCGGTCACATCCGCCGTGAGCCCTATATCCTGATCAGGTAAACGGAGTTATCCGTAGTCAAAATCAGTGTGCCAAGAACAAATATGAATATGAATTGAAAATTTTCGAAGGGGCGGGAAACATTTTTTCAAGTTATCCCCCTGAGGAGACCATATTGTCGATGCCCTTCCAATAAGTGCCTTCCAATTCGTTAATGTTTACCTAGCTACAGTTTGGATTATTGGAAGCTAATATACGGGACTTTGTGTAATTATGGGTTAAACTAAAAACAAATGCTTTAATTTCCACTAAATATAGTTTAATGTAAATAAATAAATAAAGAAAATGCATAAGTTGCCATCTTTTTAAAGATGTCAGACATACATAAACATAATATAAAATCGCACAGCATAATAAAGTTAATGTCCTCTACAACATTTTAAATATAGATTGATTATTTATAGAAATTATAAATTATTTCAGTATCAATTAGTATACTCGAATTTTCCTTCTATCAGAGTAAAAGTATTGAAAAGGTGAAAATAACGAGCAGTGATCAATCTCAAAATTCCAATAAAAATACAAAATTAAGAGGAAGGCAAACACAGACCCCTGAACACACCAGAGGTGGGATCAGGTGCCTAGGAGGAGTAGGCATCCCCTGTTGACCGGTCACACCTGTCATAAGCCCTATATTGTGAATAGGTAAACGGAGTAATCCGTAGTTAAAATTAGTATGTAAAGAATGGCCTAACGATTGGCATTACACACGTTCATTCGACCTCAGGACAGGTTGTATTTGTAAATTAGATTGTTACCTTTCTATATACATGTACATGCACAAAGTTTAATCAAATGAATTAAAAATTTTGCAAAAACAAAATCCATATATGACATCACATAGAGTTACCTTAAGAATAGAGTTGTAACATTACACCAAGTCTTAATGAGATTTTATAAACTATATTCAGCCATCTTGTGGTACAAAAAAACCAAAAGGTCACAGGATGTGAAGAGAGAGAGAGATATCCGCTATGGTTATGTTGCACAGGAATCTCGCTGGAGTGCAATAGAATAGTTTTCGCCATATGACCTAACCACTACGATTTTGGTGGATGTTGGCCACTATCTTAGCATTAAAAAATCAGACTTTAACATGATAATACTTTTTATTGTATAACAAGTGAAGGATTATCGAGATTTCCTATTATCGAAAGTTTATTTATCTTAATACAAGTATATTTCTCAGGTTACCGTAATGTATACATATCTATAGGCAATGCATATACTTGTAAGTATAATCAAAGGCGAAGATAATAAAGTTAACTATGTAAAAATATAATAAATATCACAGTTATCATAATTCAATATTATGTATCCGACCATCGTACGTGGAAGGTCCATTAGATTTCTGAACACAATTTGATTCAAATGAAGTGCCGTAAGTATTCAAGTCAATACCACCGCCAGGTTTGGGGCGTATTTTTACTGTGTTTGGTGAAGACACGCTTGGGCACTCTGTGAAATAATTAAACGGAAGTAGAAAGAAATTAACTTGACTTCCGGGAGTGGTGGTTGACGGGATGTCTTCTGTGTGTGGTATGTGTAACACACCGGTCGTCACCCATGCGACAAGGTCTGTGTTAACAATGGAATCATTATTTTGAATGAATTTATCAAAATCCAGCAGCGGATCCCATGGGTCGTTTTGTGCGTAAATGGAACTGCTCATTTGTTCAAAATCTTGGTATTTTGTCACTGCTAACGGATATTTAGCCCAACTCGCTGCTTTAGTCACTTCGTTTTCTTCCAAAATAAATTTTGTTTTTCCATGGTTGAGAATTCGGTAACCCCGCTCCGATTTAAATTTGCTTGTAGCATGCTCGTTAAGAATAATGTCGTACTTTGGTTTCGTGTTATTCAGTTGCCCAGGACCAGCATCTAACTCGTTTTGTTGAATATTTTTCTCAAAAATCATCTCAGTTTTAAACATGTTTTTTCTCCAGTTCACTTCAGATCTCTGTGTAGACACATCCAAAGTGGCGTAACTGTTCTGGAGGCCATTGATATCCAGATCTACTTTATAGTTAAACAGATGTTGGTGGATGTTGGCCACTACATCATTATATATCGGGTATCCAAATTGTTTCTCCTGATATAAAGCATACGCGGCTTGAACGTACCCTGTTAATGACGTTCGGACTTGAATGGCACCATTTAGATGGAATATATAATCAAACACGTAGTCATAATTCCAGATATTGGTAATGGTTCTCACAACAAGATGATGGTCTACTAATCCACTGTAGTCTTTGTACCCATCCATAGAATTTGTATAATGGCGTCGCAGTGGTAGGTTTGCCGTATCTTCAAAGATACACACGGAATTCTTTATCTTCCAAGGTTCGTGTGCATTTGTAAGGAAATCGGCGTCAAAGAACACTGCTGTTTCTGGACAATCCACTCCAGGAACGAGTTCGTTACAAGATGCCCCCATCATCCACGACGCATCGAAGTAACTACTAGTTCCTTGCACTGGACCAAATCCTGAATAAAATACCACAGCGTCTTGTAAAGATATTTCATACGCAATCCTCTCCTCCTGAAATCGCACGTCAAAGATTTGCAACCCAGTGGACGGTCTCATTTTGAAATTAAAGTCCCAGTGCATGTATGCCACGTGTTGCCCGTCAATGTGGTATCTATGTCCATCGGGTTCTACAAGTTTGGGTCCTTGTAGAGGATCGGGCATTTCACTTTTCCCTCGACGGTTATAAGAAGAATACAAGTATTCTTTCGAACCAAGTGGTTCATAGTTTATTTTTCTAAGATTATTTACTCCATTATATCGATTAACGAGGTCGTCAACTTCAAAAAACATTTGACCGTTGTACACCGCTCTGATCACTTTCCATTCCTTTGGGTTGGTAGAGAGGTGGTCAATCTGTATTTCCAGCCCTAAAGGATGTAGATAAAACCCCTCTACATCTCTGAAAGACCAAAACCAGGTTTTGCGTTCCCCGCTAATTCGTCCTCTAGGCGCGATATCCCACCACAAAAGGCAGTCAACTCCCTTCGTACAGTTATGGTACGACAGTTTATAACTACCATACATCAACGGATACAATTCTACTGATACATTATACAATATATCATATAGAAATCCATACTCGACATTATCGACAGGTTTGGCACTGTATGGAATTCTCGACTTTGTAAAGGACGGATTCGTTACTTGTTTGTGATAGGATGGATTCGGTAA
Organism: Ostrea edulis; assembly: GCF_947568905.1. NCBI lineage: Eukaryota > Metazoa > Mollusca > Bivalvia > Ostreida > Ostreidae > Ostrea > Ostrea edulis. The sequence continues at coordinate 21,857,791 of NC_079172.1, read as the reverse complement.
CGGTCCAACAATATATTCCTCAACTCTCGGTGGGTTCAAATCACCTCTTATAATTATCGCCTTTGCCGTACGTTCAGGTTGCTTTGAAACACCTTGTAAATATTTTAAAACTGCGTCTTTTAATGGCATTAGGTGATCAATCATGTATATATATGAACTGTTGATGGTTGCTTTAGAAAATGGCACTAAGTTTAGCACTTTGTCGTTTAAGAGGTAGTCACGTGCTGAAATGTACTCCTTAGGAGTAAGTCCATCGAACACTTGTGGACTGTCAAGGTTTCTTGGAATCACGCTATATCCCGGAACACAGGTTGGTTTGTCTAGTTTGATAACAGCTAATATGATTAAAACAACGAGGAATATGACACATAGAACACTAGCGATGACTGCTGTCAGTTTCAAAGCGAACGATGATGAACATCTTTTACCTCCCGCTGGCACCTGACCGTCTTTGATGGAAGTCATATTGAAAGTTTCGGGAACCCGACCTGAAAGCGAAAGAAGAATGTTCACCTTTTGTTATATAAATATATAGCCCTGCTCACCTGATCATTTGATAGTTAAACGTGAAGTCGTTTTTGCGAATTTTAGTACCGCTGCCACGAATGAATCAACGTGTCGTTTTTAACTTCAGGTTCGGAATTTTGGAGATAGCCAGTTGATCGAAATGTATATGGCAATATATCAGCACGTAGTGATGGATTTACAGCCGGGTTATCACTCTGACAAATTCACATCCTGCCGTGAAATAACGGGAGATAGCTCCATCATACATTGCACTCGCATAGAAAACTGAACCCATCGAACAATTGCACCGGCTTTATGAAATTGACACTATCTTAAGTATCGTTGCTTCTCTTTCAAATATCACAAAATCCCATTCCAATGATTGGTTTTAGTACATAGCTTTCTAAGTCTGATGTTTTAATGAGACAAATGTGTACTTTTAAAATTCAGTTACTGTTTACAAACGTCGAAAGTGCGACAGTATGTCGGCATGCAAACAAAATTGTGAGATACATATATTTTGAATATTATAGAACATGCTCTGCTTTAGTGAAATATTGGCCAATTGCATAAAAAAGGAACCATTTTTGTGATCCATCGTTTTATTAAAAGCAACAAGTGTTGTTTGATATTACATGTATTACTTAATGGGATAATTTCTCTTATTCACTATGTTAGTCTTAATAACTTGACTGTAATTAGGTCATTATGGCTTATTTCATAAGGACGAGGCCTATTTTACAAAGGTCACTGGGAGCACAAGCACGGGCTCGATAAAGAACAGCAAATGCACAGTACTCACCAACTGTAGATCGATAGCACGTTTAGATCGTTCTAATTCGTTTTTGTCATGAGTGCTTTAATACACAAATGATTCTTGAAATCGTTTCTCTAAACATGTAAGGAGGGCATTTTAATCTTCACGGGTTGTTTTTTTTTGTTGCACGAAACAACACTTAAAGTTACTGTAGTACTAAAAAAAATTAGCTATTTCTTATATAATATATATTTTTTTAATTTGATTCATTGCCACAATTTGCTATGGAAGACATGTTGATAAAGGAAAACAAATGTGGCATGCTCTTCATTGATATTTCTAAACTAATTCCAGTCTTATTTAGATTAAATAGGAAAAAAATGTTTTATTTCCTGAATTGTTGCTGAGATATAATTTTACTTAATCAGACGTTTTTCGTGAAATGAAGACAAATATTTCCATACTTAGCATTTTATACCAACATGGTATAGAGGGTTTGGAATCGAGCTAAAACTCGTAAAATAAATCAGGCTAGTTTTCTACAGATGTTGTTTTAACCTTGACCTTACATGTGACATGGACCTTAGATTCCCCGGTAGCGGTAGCTCATTGGTTCCAGCATTAATTTCGTGACCGCGAGATCGTGGGTTCTGCTCGTACCTTGTTTACGTCCTCACTGACACGTACAAATAAGTAGTAGCTGCCCCCCATCCCCAGCATTTTGAAGCGAGAGTCAAAGGTCTGTCTGTGTGCCTTAAATACCGAGGTCCCGTGTCATGACGGGTGTTTGTATGATATGGAACCCTCACTGCTAACGACCCTGGACGTCATACATGTATATACGATACTTTTCTTACAGCTGGTGACGTCACAATGTGAGTGGAAAAAGGACCTAAAACATACCAAACTTGCCACAACTAATTTCAATTTTATTTTAACCTTGACCCTTTGTATTATGTTAGTATTGGTGTACTTTGTATTGTTGCTGAATAATATATAGACAATACCCTCATCACACGTCATAAAGGTGACACATGTTAAGAGCATGGAATCTGTGACCGTATTTACATATATATGTCCTTTTCCTCACAATAACAATGTAATACATTGATTGAAGTGTAGAGAGCAAATTCAAATGTTAAGAACTTTTTTCGTATTGTATAGTGGGTTGTCTACATTTATAAATGTTGGGGGAGGGGGAGGGGGGGCACTCAGTTATGACACGCACGGGTATGAATTTTATGCTCTTCACCTACAACTAATGACGTTTCGATACGAGTGAAAAAGCAATTCACGAGAGAACGTAAGGCAAACAACCGGGTGAATTTGTAACCTAGATCCTCCGTTATTATATACACGTGTTTAGCACGCGGTACATGCAAATACAGAAAAGAGCGTAAAGCAGGCTTACCGTATTTAGTGGTTTGTCCATTTTGTCTGGTATAACAATTACAAGTATGCTTATCCATTTATGGGTTTCTCAATCAATATCAATGTGTATATTACAAATCAAGCGAATTCGCAGCCAGAGACAGATCAATACTACATGCTTGAGTGCAGTCATTCAAATCTATGTCGCTTAGTTACATTCATAAAGTGTCAGCATATCTTACTTGTTCTTGTTATTGATTTGTTTTTCTTTTCTGATTCTTCGAATTATTTGAAATATGGGGGAAATAAATTTAGTAGAATTCTGTTCCAGAATTTAATAGGTAGAAACAAAACAAAGCTATGATTAATAGAGGTAAATTAATTTGTTGTACAGATGACACCCGAACGATTGATTGTTTGTGACTTGTTTAACGTCCCTCTCGAGAATGTTTCACTCATATGGAGACGTCCACCCGTACAAAGTAAACTAATGACTAACTATAGTCGCAGTAAAATCTGGGTAATATGTATATTTCAACACGCTGATAGGACATCGAATCCTTCATTTACTGGTTAAATACTTTCATACTTTGACTTAAAAGTGAAAAACTTAAAATGAATAATAATTTCAGTTGATGCCTATATTTACTATCTAGTAGAAACTTAAATACGGTAACTTCGTTTGCCATTGTATATGTTTGTTGAGGCACGGTTAGAATGTTATAGTTTTAAATGAATGCGAATAGATTATAAAACGGAGGTATATATGATTTGTAAAACATTAATTAAAACCTAATTACATTAAAAGGAAGTAAGTAGGCTTTTGTTGAAGGTTTAATCTAAGCGAAGAATATGCCAAAATATTATTTACATAATATTACATAGAAAATAGATCAGCTATTGCGGTTTTTTCCCTAGGCTAAATATCATGAATATTTTCTCACTACATACCATCACTACTTGTACATTTATACAGACAGCTTAGGTTTTTTATTGTGTAGGATATAGGATCCACCAATTCACGTTACCTATGCTAGAGATCCGCCCGTTCATTTTCCTTACACTGGAATTCTGGGTACTTACCCGAATATCGCTCTTCCTCCGGAGTTCTGTCTGCATGAGCTCCGTTCTGTTTAATAGAATCTGGCTTCACCCCGTATGTCCTCATTCGGGATAGGGAGGGACCCAGTGACACATCAATCATTGCCCCAGTTCATGGGAAGTGCCAGAATTGAGCCGACCAAAATCTACAGGTGGTTTACGATACGATCCCAGAATGTAAACAAACTCACTGAAAGCTGATTATTCCTCCAAAACGCCACATTGATGGATCGGGAATGTTACTCTACAATTCCACCATTTTGATAAAAAAAAAAAAATGCACGTGCTTGTTACGAGAAAACAGTGCTATTATTGTAAGGAGTATTGGATGAGTCATCACGGGGTTGCTGATGCGGAAAAGCTGCATCTCCCAGCGGTGCGGTCAATTCTCCGGGAGAAAATTAAGCGCGCCTTCAGTAAATATACACAACGATGCCTGGTCTAGATTAGCCGGCAGACGATCGAGTAGAACACATAAATCTTACGAATATAGTTGTCAAATATGATATTTGATTGCAAACTGGTGTCCTATTTTATAACGCTATATATTCTGGTACCACGGCACACCGTGTTATATGTAAATTCTTTGATTTTCTGAAATGCTTGAACTGGTGCAATGCCATAGCTATTGATCGTTGGGTAATGCTACAATAATTTATGACATATGTTTATTTCATATACTGAGTAATGAGAGTTGTAAGGGATCGTGATGTTTTCATATACGGAGTCCCTGCCGTGTATTTTAATTGTCTTTGACGTTTTGTGCTTTCTCCTCGGAAACTAAATTCTAACTAAGTACCGTCACTTAAAGATAAAAAAAAAAAAAAAAATTATGTAAAGCATCAAATCGACCGCCAAGATTTTATATATTCTAAACTACATGTATTTTCAAGGAAACACACAAAACATGTTATATTATATAATTTTTTTGGAATTGCGAACAAAATTGAAAAAACAATTAAACTTGAATACTCGCTTTCTAAAAAAGCATTGATACTATCATTTATGCAAGAACACTCAAGTGACTTTCAAAAATTATAAATGAATGAAATATCATTCAAAATGCAATATGAGAATTTTAAGAGCATTGTAATAAACACATTTTTTGAAGGAGAGTATTAACATGTTATAAATGTAGTTGTTTAGACAAATGCGATTCATACATCTACACATTGGATAAAAGAGAAAGTAGATTTTCTAAACACATACAAAAATTATCAGGAGATTTTATATGTACTTTTCATACGTTTTTATTCAGGTCTATCTTGTGTACTTGTCAACTTATCAATAAATAATGGTTGTATCTTTTTAAAGAGAATCACCAAAAACACGATTTTTCTTCAAATTAAATTTTAATCCCACCGTTTATATGCCAGTTTAGGTTTAGATATTGGATATCGATGTGTCGAGTTAAAGATGCAACAGAACTTAGAATAAAATTCTTTAAAGTCAGCGGATGTACCTTAAAAAATCTTAAACTTTGAAATACCAGAGGAGTGCAGAGAAAAGATTGATATTGACGAAAGATGTTCACAATAAATTCACATATACATAACAGTAGTCTTCATTAAAACTTTTACGGACGAACTTGCCGACTACCCGATACTATACTGGCTTGTAGAAAATGTCTTAACTCTGAAAAATTTTGTATCAATAAATTGCTTCGATAAAAAAAAGATCTTTTTCTGTATTTTAAAGAGTCTGATTTGTGTTTGTCAACCCCTGCAACACTTACAGCCTCTTCATGTCTTGAATTAATCCTGATGAATTATGCCTTCAATGTTTAGGTTTACACGTGCATGTATTGTTTTATTTATGAGCTAGAAAAATATCTATAATGACATAGAGTAATTAAATCTGTTCAATTAACTACCCAGCTTGGCTAGTGTTTCGGACGACAGTGAAATATTTGTGATTGATTGAATATTGTTTAACGTCGCTCTCGAGAATATTTCACTCATAAGAAGACGTCACCACTGCCGGTGAAGGGCTGCAAAATTTAGACCTATACTCGGTGCTTATGTCCTTTGTGCAGGGAGGGATCTTTATCGTGCCACACCTGCTGTGACACGGGACCTCGATTTTTGCGGTCTCATCCGAAGGACCGCCCCATTTAGTCGCCTCTTACGACAAGCAAGGGGTACTGAGGACCTATTCTAACCCGGATCCCTACGGGACAAATTATTTGTAAAGACTGATGTAGATATCAATTTATCTTTATGAAAAACTTGAATCAAGGTACATGACTGAATAAATAAGTTAATATGATCACAAAATATATGCGTCTATCCCCGATAGATGTATAAATGAATTATTTCCCTCTATCTTCGACCTTGCAGTACAAAAATATGGATGCCACCCAAGTTTGTTTATGAAAATGGTGCGAAAGACAGGTAGTGATCAGCGTTATCAATCAAACGTGATTGAATGAAGTTTTAAAAAAATATTCCCAAATTAGATTGCAGCTTATGTACTTGAAAAGTGTATTTTACACCATATTAATTATCAAAGTACAATATAAAAAAAACCCCGGGATTTGTCCCCTGGGCCCCTACCAGGACCAACTGTGAACTAAAAGCGGTCCACAGGCCCATTGTCTCTCAGATTTTTTCATGCCTCTCTAAATTGAAATCCAAGATCCGCCCATACTTATAAGGCAATTTCAATTTAAGAAACTGAACAGTTTTATAAAATGTTGACGCACTATCATGATGGTATGCAAATAAAGTAAACATGAACATTATTAAGTTTTACGTTTCAATGTATTGTAGAAACATGCTACAGAGATTTGGTTAATAATAAATATAATAGAGCGCAATGGCAAGCCATATCCCGGATCTCCACGATGGTGGCAATATTATTTACTCGACTGATCTGCAACTCCAATTTGCCCGTCGAAAACGACGCTTTTCTACAAAAACCTGGTTCCCAGAACTCCTTATGTTTTACACAGTAGTCATATCATCTTTCGGGAAATGATTGGTGGTGTCCTGTAGATGTGCAATAAGGTTTCAGAATTTTGATTTTCACATTGGGGCCCAAATAGGGGTCGAAAAAGACATTTGTCTATAGAAAAACCTGGTTCCCAGAACTCCTCTTACAATTCATGCTGTAGCTAAATCATCTTTTGGAAGATGATTGCTGATCAATGTCCTGTAGATGTGTAATAAGGTTTCAGAATGTTCATTTTCACCCCGGGGGCCAAAAAACTGGTTCCCAGAACTTCTCGTACATTTTACACAGAAGCCAAATCATAATTGGTAGTGTCCTATAGATGAACAATAAGGTTTTCAGAATTTACATTTTCACACACACCCTCCCCCGGGGGTGGGGTGGGGGTGGAGGTTGAACACTACATATTTCTATAGGAAAACCTGGTTCTCAGAACTTCTTTTACATTTTATGCAGTAGCTAAATCATCTTTAAGAAGATGATTGATGATGCCCTTTAGATGTGCAATAAGTTTTTTTTTATTTTCTTGTTCCTCTTGAAGGGAAAATGGGGTAGGAAAACGACGAACAAACACCTGGTGCTCAGTGCATTGTGCAACAAGATTAGATTTGTTTTACGGTTTGGAATCTCAACCATCTCAAAGATATATGAACCATCAAAATCTTATGGGAGTTGGGATGATCCTGGACACTTGCCCATCAGAATACACAATGCATCATATGTGTAGCACGAATATATACGGTAAACCTTTTCACGGATCAGGATTCGGCCAACACCGGATGCAAAATTCTAGTCATCTGGGGTTGATTTGGCATCTCTGGGTTCTGTGACGTCGTAATGCCGGTGTCAACACGGTCTTATCACGATGCAGACACGGAAAACGCCGGTTTCCTTGCTGATAAACATGGCAGCTACCCGAACGTCCCCGGGAAATATCCCGGTCGGTGCCAGCGTGATCATGGAGCGTACGGAAGATCACTCTTTCTGCTGGTCCATCCACGGTTGTTTCATGGAGATACGCGGATGTCCACAGATTATCATGGTCTTTCTCCCCTACGTTTATCGTTACTGTCCGTGTAGTTTCCGGGAACAATCCGTGTACAAATCGTAGACATATGTTTTCCACAGCAGAAAAGTTTCATACACGGAGGACCCCGGACTTTACAAGGATACTTCGGTGGCTAAAAGGATATCTCGGTTGATACATGTACATGGAACCTACACAGATCAATACGGAGGATTTTCTTCCGGGACTATTCGGGGATTTTAATTTTTCCCCCGGTTTGGCCTAGCCGAATGACGGATGCATATACGGTTTGTACACGGTGATGACAGATTGTCACGGACCATCACGGATTGACGACCTAGGGTGATCCGACGTCTCATCGGTGAATGTGTGAAAGGGGCGTTAGGGGTCATCATGAGCACCTCAATTGTTTTAAATATCTTTCAACAATTATAAAATAGGGTTTGGGTGACCCCCAGGGCACTTGTTTGCCCAACAAAATACATTGACAGCATTTAATTACATGTGCAATGTATTATTAGTATGCCCCCCCCCCCCTTCAAAGAAGAGGGATATATTGGTTTGCACCTGTCGGTCGGTCGGTAGGTAGACCACATGTTGTCCGCTCAATATCTTGAAAACCATTCACTTGATGATAATGATATTTCATATGTGGGTTGGTTGAGTAGAAGAGGACCGCTATTGTTTTTCAGGTCATAGGTCAAGGGTCAATCTACTCTGGACATAGGAATATAATGTCCGCTCAATATCTTGAGAACCCTTTGGTTGACAGACATCAAACTTGGTACACTGGTACATCCTAAGGAGTAGATGACCCCTATTGATTTTGAGGTCAAGGGTCTAACTGGGCATAGGAATATACTGACCATTCAATGTCTAGAGAACCATTTGCTTGACAGACATCAAACTTGGTACACCAGTACATCTTCAAAAGAAGATGACCCCAATTGATTTTGAGGTCACATGGTCAAAAGTCAAGGGTCAAACTGGATATAGGAATATACTGACCATTCAATGTCTAGAGAACCCTTTGCTTGACAGACATCAAACTTGGCACACTGGTGTGTCTTCAGAAGAAGATTACCCCTATTGATTTTGAGGTCACATGGTCAAAGGTCATGGGTCAAACTGGACATAGTAATATACTGTACCATCAATATCGTAAGAACCCTTTGCTTGACAGACATCAAACTTAGTACACTGGTATATCTTCAGGAGTTGATGATTCCTATTGATTTTGAGGTCACATGGTCAAGGGTCAAACTGGACATAGTAATATACTGTCCACTGAATATCTTGATAATCCTTTTCCTTGACAGACATCAAACTTAGTACACTGGTACATCTTCAGGAGAATATGACCCCTATTTATTTTGAGGTCAAAGGTCAATAGTTGAACTGGATATAGTAATATATTGTCTCCTATACTTAAGAAGTTTTTGCTTGATTGACACCAAACTTGGTACACTGGTACAGCATAAGGAGTAGATGGCCCCTATTGATTTTGAGGTCAAATCATGGCCCCCGGGGGTAGGATGGGGTCACAAGGGGGATCAAAGTTTTACATACAAATATATAGTTAAAATCTTTTTCTCAATAACCACTGAGTCAGAAAAGCTGATATTTACATGAAAACTTTCTGACATAGTGCAGATTCAAGTTTGTTTAAAGCATGGCCCCCGGGGGGTAGGATGGGGCCACAAGTGGGGGGGGGTCAAAGTTTTACATACAAATATAGGAAAAAGCTTTAAAAATCTTCTTCTCAAGAACCATTGGGCCAAAGAAGTTGACATTTACATGAAAGCTTTCTGACATAGTGTAGATTCAAGTTTGCAAAGGGTAGTTTGGGCCATAATAGGGACTAAGGTTTTACATGCAAATATATATGGAAAGTCTTCAGATATGGGCCAAGGTGACTCAGGTGAGCGATGTGGCCCATGGGCCTCTTGTTTTTCAAGAATGGAGTGTTCGGAAAGTAGGTCAACCTTTATACAAGTAGATACAAATGCATGCAACAAAAGAATGGAAAACGTAAGACATTATTAAAATGCACAAAGTTTAGTTTTTTATTAAGGTGGATTTTAAGTGGGTCAATGTACTCGTACCCCCCCCCCCCCTTTTAAACAAAATAGAAATTTATTTACTTTTAAATCAAATCTCTTCATAAATCAGTAGAAAAAAGCCTGTAAATTCATGTGAAGAGAAATTGTCCAATCAATATGAAAATACCAGGTACCAGATATAGGGCTCACGGCGGGTGACCGGTCGACAGGGGATGCTTACTCCTCCTAAGCACCTGATCCCACCTCTGGTATATCCAGGGGTCCGTGTTTACTCTCTATTTTGTATTGCTTATACACTGTAGGAGTTACGAGACTGATAACTGCTCGTTGTCATCACATTTCATATGGTGAGTAATGAGTACAAAATTTCAGAAATCCCATGCACTAGTTTCTCGGAACATGCATGGATAAAATCATATTTACAGACAGACGGACAGACATTCTGATTCCAATATAACCCCAATCCCTGACTTCGTTTGCGAGGGTATAAATTCATTTGTAATAATGAGCCTTACAAAGAGCAATATTGTTACAAACTTTGTCAGCGGGGGAAAATACACATTCCTGATGTAAGCTACATGTATCTAATTCTTTCATCACTTGGTTTGCTGATCACAGAAGGATAGATAGATTGATTGATAGATTGATTGTTTTTACGTCCCGTCAAGAATTTTTCACTACATTGAGACGTCACCAGCTGTAGGTGAAGTACCACAAATTTAGACCTATGCTTAGCGCTCAGGGCCGTAGTGGTGAGGGTTCTTTAACGTCAACGCCTGACGCGACACAGGACCTCCGTTTTTAAGGTCACAATAATAATGATAATTTATAAAGCGTCATATATGATAAATACCACTATAGGCGTTTTATAAACATTGAGAAACACCAAATATGCATTACTTTAAATAAAAAAACGAAATTGGCAAATGAAAATCTTTAAAGAATGGTAAATATAGATGCCCTAACAAATTCAAATTTAGACGTGCTTAAAATAAACAATTTATTTACAGTAATGTTGAAAAAATTTATGCCACCACTTTTTAGCATATCCATCAAAGTGAAAATAAAAAAGTGCTATTAAAATTTACAAGTAAGCTAGTCTATAAAAGTGCGTTTTCAAATGATTTTCAAAACATTGGATTGATTTGGAGTGTCAGATACCGGCATGCAGAGGAAACTTGCCGCAGCAAAACTGAATTTTCTTTCACCACAGGTCTTTAATACGCACTCATGGTAGTAAAACTCTTTGTTTCCTTCAGAGCGGAGTGAACGGCCCGTTGCTGTTCCTGTACGATTATTAGGTCCTAACGATAATCCGCAGCAACTCCGCAATAGCTGACAGACCCGTGATTCTCACTTCTAAGTGCCGAGAGTTGGGCGAATGAACAATCACTACCTACATGTATGTTTACGTCTTAAATGCAAGGCGAAGATAACGATCAGTGATCAATCTCATAACTCCCGGAACCCCCCCCCCTCCCCCTGGAATTTGCAAAGATAAATTTTTTTTTACAATATAACGATTTATAAGAAAAATGAGTTATATCACGCGTTCAATTTTGTGAAAAGATTCGACCCCCCCCCCCCCGAAAAAAAAATCTGGATCCGCGCCTGCATAAGCAATACAAAATAGATAGTTGGGCAAACAAAGACCCCTGGACACACCAGAGGTGGGCTCAGGTGCCTAGGAGGAGTAAGCATCCCCTATTGACCGGTCACACCCGCCGTGAGCCCTATATCCTGATCAGATAAACGGAGTTATCCGCAGTCAAAATCAGTGTGCCAAGAACAGCTTAACAATCGGTATGAAACACGTCACGCAGCATTTGACCCAATGCGAGGTTGTATTGACGAACTAGATCGTTATAACGACCATAGAATTTGCGAAATGCTGAATTCAGTCGAGACTGTTGAAACCCCTGTACCATCAACCTGTTTGTCAGTAGCTTACCTCGATTTAAAAACTGACTATACGCAGAACAAGCTCTTGCATATCGAATCAGTTGAGATATATAAACACCATATGCAAGTGATAATGGAATATTGCTACATAAATATGGGAAGCTAACGATGGAGAAGCTGAAATCATCCCGTTTGTCATACAGTTGAGTTGTCAGTTTGCCGTTAATGTCTACTTTCAATAAAATATCTAAGTATGAAGCAGAAGTGGACGACTCTGTGGTGTCCTTTATTTCGATCTCACAGGGATATATCAAATCGACATATGAATGAAAGCTATTATTGTTAATAGACAAAACGTCATCGATATATCTAAATGTCGAATTGAAGGCCACAGCGAGAGATTTTTTCTTCTCGCGTAGAAGTTTTTGAATAAATTCTGCTTCATATGAATATAGAAACAGGTCAGCTAACAAAGGAGCACAATTCGTGCCCATGGGAATTCCAACAGACTGTTGGAAGACCTGATCACCAAAGACCACGAAGATATTGTCATTGAGGTACTCTAGCATATTTTTTATTTCAACTTCAGAGTACTTGTACGTGGAATCAGAGTGGTGTTTAATAAAGCAAGTTTTTGAATGACTGATCACTAGATATGAATATTTCCGTTTTTGTTGAAGAAGCAACTGTCTATGATGTCAAAAAGTCTAGTCTTTAATTTATGGTTAGGAATGGTCGTGTATAGTGTTGAAAAGTCATAGGTTTTAATGTTATTGATTTGGGAAAAAATCTGCGATTTCAAGTTTACTAAAAGTTCTTTAGAATTTTTTAGAATCCACATTTGATTAACACCACTTCTGGCATATGTAGTCGCACAGTAAGTTTGAAGTTTCTCCTTCACAGCTGTTAATATTTTCGTGAGGAGCAAAGATAGGGGCTTGGTAGAACACTTACTGGATCCAGCAATGTATCTTTGTTTGTAAGGGTTTTTATGTAGTTTAGGAATCCAGTATAGGTACGGTAATTCATATTCATTCGACCCATTGACTGGGATATTAAATGTGTCTAAAACTGAAGCATGGTTTTGAAGAATTTCATCTTTTGAAAGGGCAGTTGGAGTATAAGTATGATTACCAAAAGTGGAATTAATGCCAAGTTCGTTTAAAATACAGTTGTAATAATGAGCCTTACAAACAAAGACAATGTTGTTACTAGCTTTGTCAGCTGGAACCAAAACATATTCCTCGTGTAATCTATTTAATTCTTTTATCATTTCTGGTTTACTAAACACAGAAGGATAGATGGTACGTACTTTTGTTTTCATGTGTCTAATGCGGGATTGTAATATCCCTCCTATGCTTTTAACCCATTCTGACAATGTATCAAGTTCTTCTTTTTCATATTTAGCCCATCGTCTGGTATAATCTTCGAGAGAATTCATAATAGAGACGAAGTTCTGTCGCCAATTAAAAGACCGAGGTTCTCTGTATTCAGGACTTTTTTAGAATAAGTGATTTGATGTCCTCATTTTCAACTATATCAACATCACCAGTAATGACATGTCCAGCTGGACTATAGTTGAAAGAAGATAAAGAACATGTTGGTGGATTACAGTGTGTACGTATAAGATGGTCTATATCTAGGCACTGCAAAGTTTGTTTATAATTTAAAAGTTTGGATCCAATAGTAGAAGTATAGCTGTAGGAAATACAGGGTGTAGACCTGAACTTGAAATAAGTTGGAATACACGACTGAACCCTTTTATAAGTATAGACTAGCCATAGTTTCTTCAAATAACGTGTGTAAAACTCTCAATGAAACAGAGTAAAGTTTTGTAAGAATATGATGTGGACCTAATTGTCTGTTAACGTAAGGCAAAAGTGAATCAAACGTGACATCATTTATACTTGGTCTTTTATATGAACGATGTTCATGACTGCGTTTCCGTCTTTGGGTATTGGGGAAAGAGTCCCATCACATTCACATTATTTCCTTGTGGACTTGTCAAATTTCCCACATCATATACATTATCATTGCATCCATATGGAAATGCAGTGCCTAGGGTCCTGATCCAGTGATGTTCTCGTTGTCCACGAAAAGAGGTGCTTAATGTTGGATTGTTTTTGTGATGGTAAAGTTTTACTAAAATCCTTACCCTCATGGACAAGATGGAGTGGTCCGGTGCATTAAAATGCTTGTAAAGAAGTTGGTTACCACCATTATTAATCTGAAATCTGTGTCCCGATATTCTTTTATTAAGTGAACCCTTGGTTTCTCCCACATAAATTAAGCCACACAGGTTACACTCAATGACGTAGACAACGTTAGAAGTTTTACAAGTCGGATTATCAAAAGTTTTGACGCGGCCATGGCGCAAGCTTGGCTCTAACTCGCGACTAGTTTCTGTGGAAACGAGGGGGTTATTTATATTCGGTCTTTCCTATCCCCCTCGTTTCTGTCCAAGCCTTCATAAATTATGTGGGAAATCAGTCGCACTTCGGTTTGAATTTATTTCAGCTTATATTTGATGTGAATCGTTCGAAAACTTACATAAATCAATTCATGAATGATTTTGCCGCAAGGGAATACAATTGAAACCATTCAATTCCACACTAGAGCAACGGTAATCGTCGTCATTTCAAACACTACATCCTTTCGCTATCAAATTCGCCTCCATGATAAACAATGACTTCAGCGCATGCGTCAATTCATTTTGCAAAACACCTAGAGGCCCAAAAGGGGTGAAATGACTATTAGTAAATCGCACAAAAATCTAACCTTTTCAGTTTATTTCCCATCACACGCATTGCATTTCATTTCTGTGAATAGACTTATTCTTCTGAATATGAAAATGATGAATTACTGGAAACAAAATAAGTAGAAATGTAATTGGGAATAAAAAATATTAAAATACCATTCAAAGTGCGCAGTGTGTACTGCATTCCTGAAATGGGATTAAATATCATATCAAAGGAACCACATCTCGTGTGTCTATTTTCCCCCTTTTATATTCATTCATTTTTATTTTCATATTTTATTATTTTTGTATTTATTCCTTATACCTCCCTTTTTTAGGGGGGAGGGGGGTCCTCTTCTTATAGGGAATTTCATATCATGAATTGAAAAACAACAAACCTATGACAGAACAACAAACCTATGACAGAAGAAATTTAAACTTTAAAGGTGATTAATTTCAGTCTATCTACTTAACATTCATTGGCGGATCTCGACGGGGGAGGGGGTTGCAAGGGCTATAATCCCCCTTTTGATTTTGTCCAGAGTGAGAGAGAGAGAGAGAGAGAGAGAGAGAGTTTATTTATGCGGGAAATGACTTTCAATCGCCCACGTCTCTCCAACACGAGGCCAGCGCTTGGAAATAGAAGTGGCCAGTAGTAGATTCAGTTGATGCCAAGTGGAATGCTTGTCGGAATTCAATAAAGATATTTTCCAAACTGCAGAAATTATAATTCTTCATCGGCTGCACCTTACTCTTACCAACTGCATGCAAAGCAGAAAGGTCCTTTTCATTTCAACACGTACTTGTAAAGATATACTTACGTTCCATAATGGGCAAGGAGAGACTTTCTGGAGTGGCATTAATGAATGATTACCCCCAATATCAAACTGGGCATTAATTACCTAACAAAGAGATTCATTCACATGCATTTGAAAAGAATAAATTGAATTCTTTTGGGGGAAATGTCAAATGATCAATTCCGGATCAAACTTTAATTTTAAATATTTATGGGGGAGGGGTTCAAAACTCCTGTAAGTTTATGCAATCCGACATCGATATTCATGTACAGTTGTACAATGATTATTATTTTCAACATCATCAAATTTTGTTTTTAAGGGGGGGGGGGGGTGTCGATGAAGACTAAGTGAACATTGAACATTTATCAATGAACATTGTAAATACGTTTGTCATTTTTAATTCTTTTTTAAAGGATGTTTTAATCAGTAACTAACTTATAAAACTGCATGCATACGATAAGATTAGTACACTGTACAAAACACATCATGGTATCAACAGTCAACAAATCCTCTGGTTCACACCCCTTTGAAAATCAAGATCCGCGCCTGATATTATGGTCGAGATCAATCAAACGAGTTACCGCGACCGGACAGATAGGACACGTTTGATTGGGAAGACTCGGGAACTGTAGAGTTATGTTTGTACATGCGCAGAAGCTAGACTCCTTAGGTGTGAATAAAACTGTTGCTCTAGTGTTGTTTTGAAAAATGACGTTTGATATGAAAATCGTATCCATGACAATTTATTTAAATGTGGTAGTTTATTTTGATACCGAGCAGTATTTAATTCCTATTACATGAATATGCATGTACATGCAGTACTAAAATAATATAAATATCGTCAATATTAAACCAAACGTAGATCGTATATAATTCACTCCAAAAAGTGACTCTATCTACAATATATTGGAATCAAAACAAACATCTAGCCTTGTTTACAAATATTTATATTGAGTATTAAAAAAATATATGTCACTTAAACTTTAGCTCTGTCTATTTTCATGGTAATTTTGCTTTATATTCCCCAAAAGTTTTTATTTCACATGTCATACTCAATATTTCTCGCCATTCTCCGCCATGTTGAACACGTGATACTCCCAGTAGGAGTAAACTTTTCCAACCCGTGTTCAACACTAGTGTTGCGTACTACACGTTTTATTTACAACACTGGCAACTCGCGTAACTCGAGTTGTTCAATCAAACGTGCCCAAGGTGGTACACAATTTTATTTAAATGTGTTTTATACGAGATTTTAATATTCCCCTTTAGTTATCATTTTTATCCATCCTGGCAAGATAATGGCGTTTGTGACGTTCTTCCTCTCCATATTGAATGATGTATAGAAGTATCACACAACTATCTGTACTAAATTGGGCACCATCTGAACATGGCTGTCACTTCTCGGGTTCGGTTTCCAAAGGTAAAAAATTCACAGCACTATGGTGTTTTATTCAGTACTACAGAAAGTACTAATTTTCTCGCCATTCCTTGCAGATGTATAATATTCACCTCCGATTTGCTGAACGAAGACAAATTAAGGACATACGGGACGTTTCTTAAAATGATGAAAGGTGAAGATCAATCTCGTAACTCCTATAAGCAATACAAAATAGATATATATTTTCGTGACATTTCATGTCCATTTCACTGAAATTGTCAGTGGCGGATTTAAAGGGGGCGCCCCCCCCCCCCCCCCCCGCCCTAAAATTTTCAAATTTAAAGTAAATCGTGGTATCTTGTTTAGAAAAATGTACTACATGTAAACATTAAAAGAAGCAATAATTTCTTCCACTCCCGGAGAAATAAATGACAAAATATTTTGATTTCTTGAATTACTTTATTGGGAGAATTTAATTTTTTTCCAAAAACCCTTAAAATTTGCGTCATTTACTAATTTCACCTTATAAAAATGATAGAAAATAGTACATGACTTAATAGGAGATATACTTCAAGCTCTATAAAATCTGTAAAATCCAGTAGCTTCCGGGGTCTTTGCCCTGTATCCACTGGGGGCCCCAAGGCGGCCCCCACACCCCTGCCTCATAAAGTGCCCCCCCCCCCCCAACCGCAATTCCTTGACCCGCCCCTGATTGTATCTCTCTCTCTCTCTACGAAGCATCTTTCAGTATATCACCTGAAAATTTTGATATTTCCTGGCTTGTTGCAAGTAGAAATGTAAATTAAGCTCTTATATATTACAGATGGTTATATATGGATGTTACTACAATGTAAGTTATTGTAGCAAAGGGGAGGGAAATCGGTGGAACAATTAGGGATCGAACCCGGAACCTTTGCATTACTAGTTAGACGATCTAAACACTGAGCTAACCAGGCTGATAAACAATGTATGGTAATATTACTACAATATAAATTTTAAATCTATCTTCGAAATCATTCAAGAACTCTTTTATGTCGAGGAGGTGAGAAATTACTTTAGAGAGAATGTCAGAAACTTCGCATATGTCCTCAAAATCAAAAGTAGGAATTTATTAGAATATTAGCTTGCAAGATTATATCAGTTTGCCATGGTTTAGATGAAGACTTTCATAAATACCTGGAGCCCCAGAAGGAAATCAAGATTTTTAAAGTAATGATAGATTAAAAATCATTCATAATGACAGACTTTCAGCCTTCTCCTCCTGCTTCTATGTTACATTGAAATCTTCAAAATACTACCAGAGATATTTTCGTATAATACCTGGCTAAATCGTTGTGAACCCCATCAATAACATAACAACATATTGCCACAGGGCGCTTAAATGGTGCGAGTATCCCCCCACAAGCAAACAGTAGTTCATTAAACTCAAAGAAAATGCGCATCTCATTTAAATGTGTCGTGCCCAGGGCGTGATTTTATGTTCAAAATATATCTCTATATTAGAATTCCGTGTTAATGCCACAGCAGGACTCTAGTATAAAAGCGATACTCAGTATGTTAGTTCATTACAGAATGGATTTTAATTACATATTATGTTTGTTACACACATGTACAACGCCTTTTCAATCAGATCGCATTTCATCACAAAAGATGTCAGGATCTTTCCTACTCGAGACTCCTCAAATAAGTGAAGTTTTCATACGAAAAATCGATTCCTGAGCCAAATAACTTTTCGAAGTGCTTGTATTAAAAATATCCATCGACATTTTATACACGTTTTGATTTGTTAATAACAAAATTGTGAAAATGACCCTCAAATATGTGGATTTTGATATAAGATAGAGCTTATTCCAAATACTGTTATACCTAGTACGCATTCCGTTAATACCTCCAATAATATAAAATGTAAATGTTCTGGTTTATTGTCAATTTTATCAGTATCGACATACTGGACTACTATATTGTAAGTGAAATTGTGCACACTGAGTTTGACTACGGATAAGTCCGTTTACCTGATCAGGAAATATGGCTCACGGCGGGTGTGACCGGTCGACAGGAGATGTTTACTCCTCCTAGTCACCTGATCCCAGCTCTAGTGTGTTCAGGGGTCCGTGTTTACCCAACTATTTATTTTGCATTGCTTATATGAGTTATGAGATTGATCACTTGATCGTTATCTTCGCCTTTCATGATAAAGGATTTTTTTAAAAACAACATTCGGATAACCACATTATGTGCAATTTTCCTTGACTGTACATACATGTACATGTATATACATAGGCATGTAATAATGAATGAAAGAGATACAAGCATCTATCAAACATGTTAAGAAATATTCAGAGTTCGTCGATATATTCATAATCAGGTTCTGGTTCTGGGATCATAACGTCACTCCGTGAATTACCACGATTTAAGTTAATATGAAATTTATTCACTTCACCATGACCATGCATATTTATCAGGATCAAATTGTCAACCCGGGAAATTTTCTCATCTGTAGTATGCCGATCTCGACGTAAATTTCCCATAGGACTATATAGGTTAGGATGTCCTAGTTTTACTCTAGGGATGGATAATGGATTAGAGTAATAGATAAGTTCATGTCCATGAGTTTCCGAATTCTTCTGGATTTTCCTGCAATTGAAAAGATAGAAATAAAACTTTTGCCTTGCATGATACATGAAATTTAAATTTAGCACAGCGCAAATGTGTGTGATGTTAATTTTCCTTGCGTATTATTTCGTCTCATTTTCCCCCCTAGCGATCACCTAGTATAATCAATTATCATGTTTTCTAAAATCCTGTCCATTCAAATTAATATTGCTTGCCCCACACCTTTTTTTTAACGTGTCACATTTGCACTCAGTTGGTTCGCATAGCGTAATTAATGGTTTTATGTGAAAACAATAATAGCAGAACGGTCGAATAATAGCATATTTTATTTTCAATTTCCGAACCGTAAACTAATTCGTGATTCTTGAACAAAAGATCGCTACCAACTATAACGCTGTAACTAAATTATATTGGGATACTGTAAATCTGTGACCCTTGTACCAAAATTATGTAGCGGTTAATTTGTCAGTGATCTTACAATATTTTCAAACACCTTAAAAGTAATTCCGTGCATGTATCTGTACTGTCACATGATCGTATTAGTCATGTGACTCAAGATCAATTTTTGTTAATGATTTGAGAGTAATTAAAGAGATAACAAGACTATTAGTGCTATCAGAATCTTGAAAATGCTAGGGAATCACACAAAAAAAATTCATAGAATTGTTAGTATTTTGGCAAAATATTGAACATGGTCGCATAAGGGTATTTATTGAAAAAGAACAATTCATTTCCCCAACATGACTTGGAAACATGCTGATCTCCACGCAGGTTTCTAACAAAATATTCAGTGAACAATCCTCAACTTGAGCATGCGCTATTAACTTTCATTTCTTATTCTACCTGCTTATACACGTTAGGGGCGAATTCAGGATCGCAGCATACTGCCAGAATTGTTATTTATGATTTATGATAGCATATGACATAGATTGTACTAGTAGTTTACATTAAGATGGCATAATCATTTATGAATATCTGTAGCTTGACATTCATAATAGCGGTAGTGATATTTCCCCGCGATACAACTGAGATACATGTATATATAGGATTTGCTCGGGAAACGTAATTAGAATACGAAACTACAGTAATTTTAGCGTAAAATAAACCAGATCTTTTGATATACATCACTTTATGTCACATGACCTCAATTTACATGGTTTGTTTAACTTCTGTTTATGATCTATTTATGTCGTGTACACCAGTCGCGATAGCCTACGCTCGTTTTGTAACCGGAAGCTCGGGTTCGATTCTTGATCCCATATCCCCGTCAAGCGTAAGACGATGAACATATATAGTGACTGTTTCTTCATCAAGTGACCAACAGAAAAAAGAATCACGAGTGTTTGGGATGACTGATTGATTGATTAATTTTTTGTTTTACGTTCCTTTGAGATCTTTTGGATGACATTAAAAACACCCCCTGGCCGTAAGCACAATGCATAGGACAAACGTTTAGACATGTAGCTGGTGACGTCTCTCTATGAGAGATAAATTCTCGATTGGGACGTAAACATACAAACACTTGTTCTGTCGCGGGATATCAGTTTTAGGATTTATCTGTAAACCTTGCTGTTGTGGGATATCAATTTTAAGGTTTATCTGTAAACATTGCTGTTGTGAGATATCAGTTTTAGAGTCTATCTGTAAACATTGCTGTTGTGAGATATCAGTTTTAGGGTCTATCTGTAAACATTGCTGTCGCGGGATATCAGTTTTAGGGTCTATCTGTAAACATTACTGTCGCGGGATATCAGTTTTTAAGGTCTATCTGTAAACATTATTATTGTGAGATATCAGTTTTAGGATCTATCTGTAAACATTGCTGTTGTGGGATATCAGTTTTAGGGTCTATCTGTAAACATTGCTGTTGTACGATATCAGTTTTAGGATCTACATGTATCTGTAAACATTGCTGTTGTGGGATATCAGTTTTAGGGTTTATCTGTAAACATTTCTGTCGCAGAATATCAGTTTCAGGGTCTATCTGTAAACATTGCTGTTGCGGGATATCAGTTTTAGGGTCTATCTGTAAACATTACTGTTGTGAGATATCAGTTTTAGGGTCTATCTGTAAACATTGCTGTTGTACGATATCAGTTTTAGGATCTACATGTATCTGTAAACATTGCTGTTGTGGGATATCAGTTTTAGGGTCTATCTGTAAACATTGCTGTTGTACGATATCAGTTTTAGGATCTACATGTATCTGTAAACAGTGCTGTTGTGGGATATCAGTTTCAGGGTCTATCTGTAAACATTACTGTTGTGGGATAGCAGTTTTAGGGTCTATCTGTAAACATTACTGTTGTGAGATATCAGTTTTAGGATCTATCTGTAAACATTACTGTTGTGAGATATCAGTTTTAGGGTCTTTCTGTAAACATTGCTGTAGTGGAATATCTGTTTTAGGGTCTATTTGTAAACATTGCTGTTGTGGGATATCAGTTTTAGGATCTATCTGTAAACATTGCTGTCGCGGGATATCAGTTTTAGGATATATCTGTAAACATTACTGTTGTGAGATATCAGTTTCAGGGTCTATCTGTAAACATTGCTGTCGCGGAATATCAGTTTTAGGGTCTATTTGTAAACATTACTGTTGTGAGATATCAGTTTTAGGGTCTATTTGTACACATTGCTGTCGCGGGATATCAGTTTTAGGGTCTATCTGTAAACATTATTATTGTGAGATATCAGTTTTAGGGTCTATCTGTAAACATTGCTGTCGCGGGATATCAATTTCAGGATCTATCTGTAAACATTGCTGTTGTGGGATATCAGTTTTAGGATCTATCTGTAAACATTTCTGTCGCGGAATATCAGTTTTAGGGTCTATATGTAAACATTATTATTGTGAGATATCAGTTTTAGGGTCTATCTGTAAACATTGCTGTCGCGGGATATCAATTTCAGGATCTATCTGTAAACATTACTGTTGTGAGATATCAGTTTTAGGGTGTATCTGTAAACATTGCTGTCGCGGGATATCAGTTTTAGGGTCTATCTGTAAACATGGTTGTCGCGGGATATCAGGTTTTAGGGTCTATCTGTAAGCATTGCTGTTGTGGGATATCAGTTTTAGAGTCTATCTGTAAACATTGCTGTTGTGGGATATCAGTCTTAGGGTCTATCTGTAAGCATTGCTGTCGCGGGATATCATTTTTAGGGTCTATCTGTAAACATTGCTGTTGTGGGATATCAGTTTTAGGGTCTATCTGTAAACATTGCTGTTGTGGGATATCAGTTTTAGGGTCTATCGATATTTTTTGCTTTTCATTTTTGTGCCTTAGTCGCCGATTGCGGTGGGTCAGTGGTTAGTGCGTTCGTTTCGTGACCATTGGTCGTGGGTTGGAGTCCTGCTCGTGCCTTGCATAAAGAATAAGTAGTTATTTTTCGTAAAACGCTCGGCATTGAGAAGTGAGATTTGAAGCCCGATCTACCGACACTTTTAAAATTGAGGTATCGTGTCACAGCAGGTATTGGCACGATAACGAACCATTAAGCGTAGGTATTGAGCACCATTCTTGGATTTACATTTGTGGTACTTTACCTACAGATGGCGATATCGCGATTGAGACAAACACTCTGGGACTTTTGTCAGAAGATTTTGGATTGTATGATACGAATATGTCTCGATGATCTGCAGCTCAAAGCACTATATCATTTCCCCAACTTTAAACCAAGTCCTGCAATATGTTTTCCTGATAAAGGGGATCCATAACGATTATAGGGGGCAAGTGTATCCTTGTATATACAAATTGTATGACATATATATCATGTACATGTATCCGATGTATAGTTGCAACGACATAATAATAGTTTATGTTTAACGACTTTTACATGAGAAATGCAAATGATAAAAGTTCAAATTAGGAGTTTGGCAGACGAGGAAAGAGACAGAAGTCATGATAGAGCAGAGTGATGAAATATAAGTTCACTGTAGACGGACAGAGATACAGACAACACGATACACCGTAGGGAGAGTAAACAACACAATGACATTGAAAGCAGTTTGTCATTGTATTGTACACTTTAAACGTTTGATAAGTTTTATGATGTGACGAACAAAGCTCATTATGTAATAATTAACCTTTTGTGTTTTCTTCTGACGAAAATCATCCCACACATGATGACTAACACGACCAACACTGTACAGCCAGTCGCGGATGCAAGAAATAGCACTGGAAAAGATAAATAATAAATATCTTATAATACAATCATCCGTGCTCAAGTAAATTAGAAAAATAAAAATCAGAAAACGATTGTTTGTACTTATAATCTGGTTTACCGAATTGAAACCATTACTAATTACCGATATTATATTGTTATTTATGAACACTTACCCTTGACATTCTTTTGTGTTGAATTTTTCGGCAACATTGTAATTTCAGTGGTGTGATCCGCTGTAGTGAAATTTTTCTCTTTTGTCATCACTGATGTCGGAAAAAATGTCACCGTCTTTTGTACAGTGTTTTGAGATGACGGATTATCTTCTTTCCTCGTGGTTACTAGATAAGGGGGATAACTCCTGGAAGAAGAGAGCGACGAGGCTTGTTGATTTCCCCACCGAGTTGTCTCTTTGACATCGGAGCTTTGTAGTGTTTGAAATGTCTTAGATATCAGAGAAAACGTAGACGGATTAGAGATTGACGATACTATCGAGGGAATCACTGGTGTGGACATATTGTGTGACTTTGGAGTTGTTGGCATATTTGTTGAACTTGAGAGTGACGAATCAACTGTTGTTGGATGACGCATTTGCAGCGTACCGTGGTATGGCATACTTAAAGAGTTACTGAACGAAGAAGTTGTAGGTTCTTGTGACTTAGTGGAATGACTTTAGACAAATGGTGTAGTTTGTGCTGTGCTTGAACGATTACGAAATACTAATGCTGTTTATCCTACATGTAGTAAGCTTGTCTTCATATGAGTGTATGTAGCGGTAAGTTGTAATTCTAAAGTATATGTAATAATAAATAAAACTGCTGCTGTGTGTAGTGTGTCCGTTGAAGGTTTGTACGTAACTGTTGCTGGTTTGGACGGGCTTGAGGAGGTACTAGATACAGGTGTTGCATGCTGGGACTTGTTTGTTGAATATTTAGATGTAGGTGTCGTTGGATTTAGCGAACTTGACGAAATGATGGTTTTGGACATTGTTCGTTGTGATGAGTGACTAGAATTAAATGCGGATGGCTCTGCTGAAAAAGTTGATGTTTGTAACTTTAGTATTGTGGCATTCGATAAACTCTCATTGAATATCGAAGTACTGGCTTCTGATCTACTTGTCAGTGTACGTAACAAAAATGTAGTGAATGATACGTTATTTAAAGAAGTATTTTTTGATGTCACTGAAGTGAACTGCCCTTTTATTGAGTACATTAAGGTGTTTGACGATATTGTAGTAGATCCTTTCTCACTTGTTAAACTATTCGGTTTAGTGACGTCTTCACCGAAAGTCAAACCGGTATTTCCTACTTTAGTTCGGTATCCATTCTGTTGTATATCTGTAGCTGGATATTCACTCTGTTGAATATCTGTTGTTGGATATTCATTATGTTGCATATCAGTTGTTGGATATCCGCTCTGTTGTATATCTGTAGTTGGATATTCACTATGTTGTATATCAGTTGTTGGATATTCATTCTCTTGTATACCAGTTGTTGGATATTCATTATGTTGTATATCAGTTGTTGGATATCCGCTCTGTTGTATATCTGTAGTTGGATATTCACTATGTTGTATATCAGTTGTTGGATATTCACTATGTTGTATATCAGTTGTTGGATATTCATTCTCTTGTATACCAGTTGTTGGATATTCATTCTGTTGTATATCTATAGGTGGATATTCATTCTGTTGTATATCAGTTGTTGGATATTCATTCTGTTTTGTATCTGTAGTTGGATATTCATTCTGTTTTGTATCTGTAGTTGGATATTCACTCTGTTGTGTATCTGTAGTTGGATATTCATTCTGTTGTATATCTATAGGTATCGTTTGCGTACTGTGTTGTTCCTGGTACAATGTATTGGATTGCTCACTCATTGTGGTGGAATATATACTTTTCGTTAATGTTGTATACCTTTCATTTGAATAATTTACACATGTTCTATTATTAGTATTCAATGCTGACATGTTCGTAATATCACTATCTGTAATAGAAAGGAATATATGAGACAGGGTGATATTTTTCTAAGTAAATATAATATTTCATTATTTATATTATGAAGATTAGTATATGACAAATATTGTCTTTATCATTAATATAATGACTTTCATTTTTGCAGTAACTCCCTTACACCGGCAGTTGGGGACGCATTTACCACTGCGGTCCTAAGCTTCACATAAATAGTATTAGCAAACAGGGTATAGTAAAGCTTACGTTACCAAACTCTTTATTATGCTAAGTTTTAACAGGTTATATCTATGACAAAAGGTTTAATTTCTTCCATTTTATGGAGAAAACTTTTTCAAATATGCACTTCATCAAATTGTAGAAGGAAGGGTGTTGTAGGGGTATTTGACGTTTATTTTTGTTCAAGCTTAAATGCAATTAATACCGAGAATTGCAGTAGCAATATGTTTTAAAAACAGACACCTAGAATTAAAAGCACAGTGAAAGCATTTTGATATAATCAGGCACGTAGCATCGTTAAAAAAAAGGGGGGGGGGGGGGGGAGAAATGGACTTCATGCTATTGCCTGAAAAGTCTTGACAAGTAAATGAAGAAAGAAAAAAATATCCAAAGCTCGAAAGATACGTGGCAAGGCTTGATCTTTCAGTTCCATTCATCGGTTAAAGTTTACATTCCCAATACCATTCACGGCAGTGCTGTTTAAAAAAGAAGAAGGAGGGAGTGGTCAACCAGCCTATCGACCTCTGCATGTAAAAATAACCAACTTTGTATGTAATGATAAGAGAGGCAGATCCATTGTTGCTATACGCTTGATAATTATTTAAGTGCTTGTTTGAGTAATTGAAGTGCGAGAAAAGCCGTAAGTTGATTTACACAAAATTTAACTTTAAAAAGATTGAATCACACACGAAAAAATATTTGAACAGAAATATTGTTTTAGAAATACTAATTCGAGATAATTAAAATGTTCTGTTTATTGGCACCTGGTGTACATTTAGTCACAAGTAGTTTTGTCCAGTGTGAAATGATAAATTATTAATATATATGTATGCGTTGATTGCATAAAGTGTTTTCAGGTATTGTGTTTTGGTTGTCGAAAATATTTATCCCGTGGGGATCCGGGATAGAATAGGTCCTCAGTACCCCCTTGTTTGTCGTAAGAGGCAACTAAATGGAGCGGTCCTTCGGATGAGACCGCAAAATCCGAGATCCCGTGTCACAGCAGGTGTGGCACGATAAAGATCCCTCCATGTTCAATGGCCATAAGCGCCGAGCATAGTCCTAAATTTTGCAGCCCTTCACCGGCAGTGGTGACGTCTCCATATTAGTGAAATATTCTCGAGAGGGACGATAAACAATATTCAATCAATCGACAATATTGATAAAAATTAGTGATGAAGAAGTGCTGATAAAAGGACATCCTGATTCTGATCTACAGAAGTCGAGGACTAGTTAATATTTACATACATCACACAAGGGACACATATAAATGTAATCAGTGACTAAAATATTTTCTTTATTTATATTATTTTTAAGTCATTACACTTGATTCTTAGAAACATCCCTTAACTGGCAATTAATTACAATCAAAAATAGTAAATTTTCTATCTATTTTTAATATGATACCGTCAACCGAGGACCGCAATATGCTGCGCGCCCTCTGTAATCAGGGGGGAAATCACTCGCACAGCATGGTGAAAAATGTAAGCCATTTAAGTGCAACTTAATAGTATATTATGTAAACATCTCTAAAAGCTACCAACAGATTATGAGATCACAATGGTCAGTAATAGCACCATGTAAATATTTATAGAATGTATATAGAACTCTCCAATTTTATCAGCTGTTTAAATTCCCTCTCTTTATTATTGTTCATATTTGTATTGATCATCCAAGAATATAGAAGTGTTGTATAGGAGATTTTCAAAGTACATATTCAATACAAGTAATTTTCTTTTGAGTTTTCTTTTCAATCATCATATACAAATCAAAGTACATGTATTTACTTTGTATTAATACATTTGCTGAATATTTTGATTTTATGCACTTTGTATGATAGTAATTAAGTAAGAGTGATCATATGCATACCTACATTATCTCCAATTGGTTGTCGTTCGTCGTCGTCTATTAACAACTAGCATCATTGGGACAAGGGCGACATAAATTGTAAATTTCAGGACTCTTGCACTCCTGGGGCCCTGGGAGCAGGGCATAAACGATAAATGTGAATATCGCAAGGGGTCTTCTGTCTAATCCAGTATTATGTATAAAATATTCCCAAGGAAACTTATTACATTGTATAAAGTTACCGCGTGCCATAGAGAGTTCTGACCGACAGAGCGGTAGAGGGAGAGATAGACAGGGTGATTAGTATAGGAATACGAATATCACCTTTACAACCTTCATGTTTGGTTATTTGTTTGGTATTTACGTCTACAAATGGCCCTCCACTCCTGTAAACACCAAACTACTAGTATGAGTACTGTAGTATGTATCCTCTACATTGAAGGTTAATATTGAGACGATCCGGAGAAAGATATTCCGATCGTGTAGGATTTAATTTTAGAGTATGACCGATAGGTGGCGTTAGTCTCGCTAAAGGGTATATAAAGAAGCGAGGCGGTGGATTCAACATCATTTTTGCACTTGACTCCAGAGTGAGAAGATCGGCAGTACCGTAGATAAAAGGTAATATTCATATTGTTTATTTCTTTTGATTAAAATCAGACGTGACTGAACAAGTCTTTCCTGTTTTAATTAATCGTAATAATCAAAACTGGAGCTGTAAGAGCTGGGACTCAAAAGAGCCAATTGAGCCGCGCTGTGAGAGCCGGGAGCCAAAGTGAGCCGAGAGCCGGATTGAGCCAAGAGCCGGGAGCCACGACAGTAAAGTCAAGAGCCGGGATTTGTACATAATTGATTAATAAAATTGTAAATACGTTACTTCAATCATTTATATGTATATATTGAACTGCTATAATCCTCAGCAAGTTATCTGAGGGATCTCAAGCGCCGCATTTTGCGAATTAATAGGGATACACGCTACAAATTTTGGTGGCAGCGGTGGGATTAATTCTAGCAGTGTCAATTATTATTTTTTTTTATATCATGGAGGATATAAATGCCACGATAAGGGAACTTGCAGCAAATTGCCTCTTATGAACTGGAGTTGTCTAGGCATAGCCACTCGACACCTTTAAAACCTGTTAATGCACCCAGCCAAATCGGAATGGGATTAATTCTAGCAGTGTCAATTATTATTTTTTCTATATCATGGAGGATATAAATGCCACGATAAGGGAACTTGAGCAGCAAATTGCCTCTTATGAACTGGAGTTGTCTAGTCATAGCCACTCGACACCTTTAAAACCTGTTAATGCACCCAGCCAAATCGGAATGGACTCCGGGTTTAGAACAGCCTGCACAGTTACTGACAGTGAGCCAGAAGAGCAATCAGGAGCCAGGAGAAAATCTGTGAGATTTGAAGATTCATCTCACGACATTCACAAGACAGACACAGAACGCGATGAATACGACCTTAGCCCTTATCTTAATAAGGAAGACAGAAATGTAACAATGAGACGACCTCAGGCTCATAAGTCGTATTCCAGTGCAAGACCAAAATATGAGACGCACAGCTCCTATGCAGCAAAGGGACGACAGAGCATCCCGAACATAACGCCAGCGACTTACGATGGTTCTACATCTTGACTAGATTACAAATCACACTTTGAAGCGTGTGCGAAGCTGTGCCAATGGGATGAGACGACAAAAGGTCTATACCTCTCCGTATCAATAAGAGGAAGTGCACAAGGTATTCTCGGAAACATATATGATGGTAGGGAAATGAGCTATGATGAGCTTGTATCTGCTTTGGATGATATATTCGCTCCACCAGATCAAATAGATTTATACAGAACGCAGTTGAGAGAGCGCAGACAAAGAGCTTCGGAATCCATTCCAGAGTTAGGACAGCATATTAAATTTGGCATACCCTACAGTTCCTGCAGATGTAAAAGAAACTCTTGCCAAGGATCATTTCATCGAGGCACTAGCTATTTCAGATAGGCGATTGCGTATTAAACAGGCAAGACCAAAGAATTTGAATGAAACATTGAGGCATGCTATCGAATTAGAGGCTTTCTTTAAAACTGAACAAAGAATTGGGGGTATTAATTCTATGATAAGAGCCGTTGGACAAGATTCGTCTGGTACAGTAGCCGACGAATTGGGTAAAGTAAATGACACAATCACAGAACTCCAGAGAACAATGTCTACAATCACACGGGAGCTGAAAGAACTAAGTGAAAGAGACACAAGACGAAGAACAGATCGCAAGTCCAGCAGAGATTCTAATTGGCGAAAAGATATAGAGGGCTATAACTGTGGCAAGAAAGGTCACATAAAGAAAGAATGCCGCTCTAAGACAGTAAGACCAAACAGCTCTGCAACACCAAGCTCATTGCAAAACACATCTGGCAAAACAGAGCTGTTAAATCCGCAAAATCCTCCCGGAAAAGTTGGTGTTAGTGGAGAAGGGGGAATATTCATTAAAGGATATGTTAATGAGCTCGAACTTCACCTTTTAGTTGATTCAGGAGCTACATTGTCTCTCTTATCAAAACAGGCATTTAATAGAATTTACGGAAATGGCTCGACAGATATGCTGCGAGAGGTAAATGTGCCTGTACTGCAAGCGAATTCAGATCCTCTGATTACGCATGGACAGTTGAAAACCCCGTTTATGATCAATGATGTTGTATACAACACGATGGCCATTGTTACGAATCTGTCAGTAGACGTGATCCTTGGATTAGACTTTCTGATAAAGAATAAATGTGTCATTGATATGAGTCAAAGACGCCTATTCTCTACCAAGGATTGATGAGACACTCGATCACTTATCTGGAGCACGTTGGTTCTCAACTCTGGATCTCTCGTCTGGCTACTGGCAAGTCGAGATGGAGCCTGACGATAGACCAAAAACTGCGTTCATCACTAACAAAGGCCTATACCAATTCAAAGTAATGCCTTTTGGGCTTTGTAACGCACCCGCAACTTTTGAAAAGCTTATGGAAACTTGTCTTATGTGGACTTCATTGGGAGATATGCCTCATATACTTAGATGAACATTATTGTCTTTGGCAAAACCTTTGAGGAAATGAAAATTAGTCTTCAGAAAGTATTTGACCGTCTCCATACTGCTGCACTGAAGTTAAAGGCAAGAAAATGCACTTTGTATGGTGAGTAGGTTGAGTATTTGGGACACATTATCACTGTTTTGATTAATCGTAATAATCAAAACTCGAGCTGTAAGAGCTGGGACTCAAAAGAGCCAATTGAGCCGCGCTGTAAGAGCCGGGAGCCAAAGTGAGCCGAGCTACGAGAGCCGGATTGAGCCAAGAGCCGGGAGGCAAACAGAGCCACGACAGTAAAGTCAAGAGCCGGGATTTGCACATAATTGATTAATAAAATTGTAAATACGTTACTTCAATCATTTATATGTATATATTGAACTGCTAGAATCCTCAGCAAGTTATCTGAGGGATCTCAAGCGCCGCATTTTGCGAATTAATAGGGATACACGCTACAACATTAAAGTCAATTGGGAACGTGTTGTTATAAATACACTTACTAGATTGACATAAAAAGGGAAGGGTCTCCGATATATTTTTTGCAATCAGTTGATGGTGATCAGTATCCACTGCTATCTTTCTTGCTGAAAAGAGATTTGAGGGTTTAGCACTTTGAGATCTAGATAAATGATCTTTGTAATAACAGCTGGATTTGAAATACTAGTACATGTGACTACTTTCTTTCTCATATCATGGATACATGCAACATTTTTGTATCTAACACGTCTACATGTACTTCTGTATCTCAGCGTTTTAAAAAGACACTTCATTTATTTGGAATATATGTCCTTCTGTACTAATGGGATACGTCTCTTTAAAGACTCTTTCCTTAAAATTCTGTCGTAAGACGTCATCGAATGCGTTTTGTTAGAAACACACATCTTAATGAGTCTTCATTTAGAAATTTCATGTGAAATTGCTTTGATAAAGCTCCGATATGTTTATTCAAGATATCAAAGAGAAATTGTGGTCATCGCTGTATTCGTGATATGTATGTTTAATTCGCTTAAGGTAACTCCATACTCGCAGTTTTATCTGATACAAGTTTAATTTTATTTCCATTTATTAGAGTTAAAACTAACAAATTATCAAATAAAACATACAAGTCATCACACTTTTTAAGATATGTAACATACATATACAAAATCATATATCACAGTCAGAAAATTGCAATATTCCTTAAATAGTGTTATCAAAATTTAAGAATAACTGGTTATGACGATATGATAGCATTCATAACAATTTCATGAAACTGTTCCTGCACAAAACTATACAAAATTTCTGTAAAAAATATAGAAAATCTATCGCGTAATAGACTTGATAAAGAAATCAATAAAAACAGAGTTATTGCCCTTGGGTTCAATATTTAAAAACTGATCATTGATTATTTATCTATAACTTTGACTTTTAAAGTACATTGTAGTTTATTTTTGACAAGATTTTTTATAATAACTATCAGAAAAGATTCCAACAAAAATTATGTTCAAATCATGCATAAATCTAAATAAACAATTGATTTTGTAAAATCTGATGACATCACAGGAGGGTGGAATTACTTTAAGTTCAAACAGCATAGGAAATACCTGACCCATAATCCATTTCTAAAAGTAATTTAGCTTGGACCTTCTGATTTTAAAAAAACCCAGTTGGTGTCATCCTTAGGTTGAATGACTCTTCATTTGAAAATAGTATTAATAATATGATTGTTGAGATTTATCACTGTTCATTATCTTCCCTTTTTGCATATTGTTTAAAATATCACCCAGGTACTTCCCCTTTCCAATATCTGCCTCTTTAGCCTTCTGACCCCAGGGATCATCCTAAAGGACAACCTACTAGGAAAGTGTTAATATTACTTATTTATAAGTTCAAACAGTATTTAAGATTTTTAGGAATAATTGACCCCATCCCGAATAATAAAGGAGTAAATCCTTAATTCATATATATATCTATCATTTGAATGTTTTGTTCGTTAAATCATTTATATCACCCCCAAAACCAAGGTATTATAGAGTGACAGTTGGACAAACTCACAATATCCGTTTTCGCTGAAAGGAAGGATGATTAAACTAAATCGGATTATTCAGCGTTAAATGACCTACATTGTCTTAGTAGAAGTAACAAGTGATATAACATATGAGTTAGATTTTAACTATGTAAAACTTATACGGTACCAATTTTGATGCACCAGATACGCATTTCGACAAATAATGTCTCTTCAGTTATGCTCAAGCCGAAATTTTGGAAATTGGAAATAACAATAAACTTGTGAGAGCTAAATGGAAAACTAGAGTGCCAAAAACTGGAGCCAACTTCGTCCAAGGATAAGAGTTGTGCATGAGGGAGATGATCCTTAATTTTGAAATGAAGTATCAATCTTTTTATTCAACTATTTTCAAATTTAGTTTCATCATTTTCAATATGACCTTAGAATACAAGTCCTTCTTATCTATAGTCGTACCTCCTCATAGTCTTACCTCTCCCCAATTTCGAAACGTCTAAAAGTACAATCCCAATCCAAATGTCTTTACTTGAATTTATCAAATCCTTAGGCAAAATATTCAAGACATAATCTCGATCTGTTGAATTTCGTATTGGAGGTAAAAATCCATTATTGTCTTGACAGTAGTGAAAGGCTGACGTCCAGTTCAGAGGCGAGTTCACAAAAAAATACGTTTTGTATGTTGCGTCGTTCTGAATTATAATATCCCTTTCTCCATGGCAATACAAACTAGCTTAAATGACAAAACGAAATATTTTTCGTAAGGAAATTTTGTTTCACTCATCATTATGACAAAACTGTTGACACTGAAATTCGAATTGTCGTCTTACAGACATAGAAAACATTTCCTTGAAACAGTAATATTTATTCTTTAACAGGAGGGCTGTTCGATATGTAATGTGTATTGTACCACAGCACGATAACGCTTTGCACGATTTCGTGGATTATGATACTCTGGAATAGCTCTATTCAATACCTTTCCAACTGTATAAACATGATCCTTCAGCTCCACATATTTTTAACTTATAGTCATTTCAATAAAGCCAGTCGTTGACCACTGTTGTAAATATTGGTTGGGAAACGGGTTGAGAATATTGAAGAAATTAGAGCTTATATAAAAGTTCGCACAAAACTTGGTCATTCGCGGGAATTCGGTAATGCAGATTTTTACTGAATTGGGAAAGTTGATGGGTCTGACAAGGTATCTTATGAGACAGTTCCTAGGTGGAGAGAGAAATTTCTGATTGCACAGAGTCCGTTAAAGATGCAGCAAAATCTGGCCGACCTGTAACTAACAGGCAAGGCAAATGTCTCAAAAGTCAGGGAAATAATTCAAAGTGTTGGCAGATACACGATTCGTGATATTGCCAAAGCTGTTGGCATATCGCTATCGCGGGTGCATTTCATTTTGAGGTGTAGTTTGAAAATACGAAAGATTTCTGCCAGATGAATACCGCATATATTGACAGATGACCAAAAACGGGTACGAGTACAAACCGCTAAGCAATTGCTCAAAATGTTTCCCAAATTCAATCAAAGACAATTTGCAAACATTGTTACTGGTGACGAAACATGGTTTCACTATTTCGAACCAGTAAGAAAAAATGGAAACAAAATATGGCTAACTAAACACGACGAAAGGCCTGTACTTGGCAAAAGAACCATAAGCACAAAGAACGTTCTTAATTGCTATATGTGATATAGCAGCACAAATTCCGGTGCCAAAGGA
Source organism: Ostrea edulis (assembly GCF_947568905.1). NCBI lineage: Eukaryota > Metazoa > Mollusca > Bivalvia > Ostreida > Ostreidae > Ostrea > Ostrea edulis. The sequence continues at coordinate 21,823,584 of NC_079172.1, read as the reverse complement.
CAAGTGTTACAGGTCGGTATTACCGAGATGTTATATTAAAAAAGCTCAAGAAATGTTACCATAAACGACGCCCTGTATCAGGATTTGGGCATGTTCGTCTACTTCATGATAATACTCTATCACATACATCTGAGTTTGTGAAGCAATTTTTTTAAGTCGTCGGAGGTTACCGTCTTGCCACACCCACCATTCTCCAATCTAGTCCCATGCGACTTTTTCTTTTTTGCAAAACTTAAAATGTTCTTATCTGGTCGTCGCTACAAGTCTCGACAAGCCCTTGGCTCAGCCATCAGTCAGTGCCTCAGAGGTCTACCTAATTCAGCGTACCGTGACGCATTTCAGAAATGGATTCAGAGAGTGAAATTTTGTATTTCAAACCGCGGAGAATACTTTAAAGGGATGTAATGTTCATTTCACTATTTGAGTCGAATGCTTTTGAGATATCGTCCAATACACATTACATATCGAACAACCCTCGTACCATTTGATTGAGATACTAGTACATATACAACGTACAGGCGCGCATCTGACAAAATGAATTGAGTATAAATGTTCATATACACAGTATTCCTAAACAGAAGCATGGGACTAATCCCCCCCCCCCCCCAAAGCAAGCCGACTTTAGCACCAAAATCCACTTCTCTTGAATTTGATTGGTTAAATATCCCAGGTTGTGTTACGATTCAGATTCGTTTGGAATTGTCAGAAAGGGATATTGATGGTTTATCTTAATGCTAAAGTAATTTATGACAGTCACCTGTATAATAAAATACCCGTGACATGCCTGTGCGCAGAATACCTCTATTATAATAAAACCCTTGAACAAATACCGCACTGATCTGGCATTTTCATGAAAACAATAGAAACATGGTTTCTTGTGTAACTGGTTTCATAAACAATATAGTACAAATAAACCGAAACATTCATTCCATACTAAGGATTCTTGATGCTTAGATATAACAGACTTACCTCCTGAAAAGGAAAAGAACACGAACGGCAAATAAGTTGTAATCAAAAGGACTCTTTCCATCCTGGTCTTATACAATGAATAAACTTGAGATATGATATCTGTAAATCATACAAGATAGGGAAATCACAATAATCTATAAACAAACCTTACTATTGTATCGGCTCTTTATCGTGTTATTTTGCCGCGTATAACTGCTTACAATAATATCATTTATCTATCTACACAAACATTGAGAATTCCTCAAATATCTCACTAAACAAAAGTGATGACCGTGATTCAACAGATAAACAAACTAAAATAACAAATTGTCATTCCATTTGAGGCAACGAAATCGGTGATTTCATATCCGCATGATGGTAACACGGACATCTAATGTGAACGGAAACCAAAATACGGAAAAATCAAAGAGGCTCTCTAGAATCTGAATTGCTTACTAGTATTTATCTATTCATAGGCGTCACAGTCAATTGAAATGCATGTATTTGTCAGCGTGAATGTTAGGGGGTTCCGAGTTAATTGTTTTGAATGCCTATTGTTTCTTTTGAATGATCAGAGTTTGAGAGGTATTTTTGCTTGCTCAATGCTATGGAAATAGTGATTTTATTGGTTTTTGTTTTAATTAATTTATTTTTTGCCTTGTGAACGAAGTCGGCAAATTCTATCTTGATTAAATGTTGAATCTTATCTTTATCTCAATGGCATGGCCTCTCCTGCCTCCCTTGTGAAACGGTGGGATATTAGTAGTTGGATATCGCATATATGTGATATTATGAATATCGTCACACTTTTGATAATAGTAAGTAAATCATTTATGATATATTTCTAATTTTGGACACAGTGGGCTTACAAATTTCATATGTATAAATGATAACAGAGTGATTATCCAGAAGATAAAGGAATAAAAAAAAATACAGGTTCATGATAAATCAACTTTTCTCAGTAATGAACAGCTATATATGTAATTAGCAAATTTTTCAATGATATTGTTACATTCGTTGCTCATAAGCCAGATTAACTTTTCTCTAGTACACAGGTTTATAAAATTCTTGCACAAAATGTCCATTGACTCTATAAATAGTTTTCCTAGTTGTTGGTATGCTATGGTAGCAGGGGACAGTTTCGCACTATAGGCCCGGTCAACTTTTTCAAAAAATGGAATTACCCCGTATTTGAAGTGATATTACATGTGTAGAAATGTATACAATAATATTAGGATGCATGTCAAATGTAGCTGAGTGCTTAGTAAAAATGTTGACATACAACATGTAGGTGTCACCATGATTCCTAGCATATAGATGGGTGCAAGTACGAAACTAAGACACGTGGTCAGTTGCTGAAGAAATTCCGGTGAAAACATGCAGGGTCTGGCAAAAGGTCTGTAGCTGTGAGGGAAGGTGGATGGCCCCATATGAGAGGTAGATTTTTGAGAAGGGCAGATAGGGTTCTTGATTGTACACAGTGTCTAAATCCCCATGTTTGGTACTGTGATGGTGTGGGGGTGGTGCGGATTAGCTCAAATGAGGGAAAATCAAAGCAAAAAAGGGGAACCTGCTCAGAGCATGTTTTGTGCACCAGCACCAGTATTTATAGATTACATGTAATTTAGGGTCATAATTTATTAACTACACTAATATGAAATACAAGTATTAACATAAAAGGGAAATATGATTTTTCATTAGTCTGTCATAATTTGACTTTGGTGTATACCCCCTATCCACATGTTTCAAAACCAAAGAAACTGTCCCCTGCCACCTATACGAAATGGAATTCATCTACGCAGTCATAGTTGCGGACAGTACATTTTCTCTCATTTACATGTGTTTGTGTGTAACGTCCAGTTTCAATAGCCAAAGAATGAGAACTGATTCTGAAATGAGAAACATTGCAAGACATGAGGATTACGAATTACTGAAAAATATTTTCCTCTACAGAATCTTGTTTTAAATAATGCATAGGTTCGTAGATTACCGAATCGTTTGTCTGCATTGTCCGGTAGTGTATTACACCACTGATATTTAAAACTTCATTTAACTTATTACCAACAATTGATACACTATATTTATCATGTTATTGTATAGGGCATTGTATATCCAAATTACTCAAAATATAATAAATGCTTCTGATCCAACTGCTTTTGTTATTATCATATAATACATTGTTTCCATGTACAACATTTCTTAATAAGGAATTTACTTGGGAATTCAAAATTCTTTGTAAATATCCAAAAACAGCTGCTTTTTAAGACATCAATATGCACTGGGAATCGACCAAGTTCACCAAGAATAGCTTAAATTGAGGCTTTCATTTGTACATCACAAATATATTTCAAGAATTTAATATGTGATATACACCTTCCTAAAGATCAACGAAAAAACCGACAGGTCGTGGGATAATTAACAATAAACATTTATCTTGATTTAAATCGTTCAAAATTATTCAATCTCCTTACGTTATACATTGGAGGTAACCTCGTGAGAAAGGGCAGATCGAAAGTGATTTTGGATTGTGAATTATGAATACAGACTTAATATGTTATAAAACCCGTGTAGTCACACGGACCCTTGTGACACATTACACCTGAGGTAAAAATATTTTTCTATCAGCCGAGTCCCGTGGGGATCCCGGTTAGAATAGGTCCTCTGTATTCCTTGCTTGTCGTAGAAGGCGACTTAAAATGGGGCGGTCCTTCGGATGAGACCACAAAAACCGAGGTCCCGTGTCACAGCAGGTGTGGCACGATAAAGATCCTTTCTTAAGAGAATTTGAAGTTTGTTTTGAACATAAGACCAATCTTCAAGTATCAGTAACAAAAAATAATTTTATTTTTGGATTTTTGGATGAAAAGAAAACTATATAAAATAATCTTGTTCTTTGGCTGAAATATATCTATACTATGAGATGTAAAGGGAAGACACTGAATGTAAATGCTGCGGTATCGCTAATGAACACATTTTATGAAACTCAAAGACATACTGCATATAAAAATGGTGAAAAAGATTTATTTGACACCTGCTGGAACCGCTGGAATCAATTATTTCGTTGAGTGTTTTTTTTGTTTTTTGTTTTGGTTTAAAAAAATATATAAATTTCAATATTAATGTATGTACCTTTAATATATTAGATAATGACTGAATGCATACTCTCTCTCTCAGAAAAGAATATATACATATACCTTTGATAGCTTCTTATAAATATTTTGTACAAGTTTCTTTGCAGAATGTATGTATGTTTTCAAAAAAAGATCCCTCCCTGCTCAAAGGCCGTAAGCGCTGAGCATAGGCCTAAATTTGCAGCCCTTCACCGGCAGTGCTGATGTCTCCATAAGTGAAATATTCCCGAGCGGGACGTTAAACAATATTCAATCAATCAATCAGCCGATCTACAGTGTATGTAGCTATTTAATTCAGATCACGCTACACAGTACCAGTATTTCTTCGGAACAACTATAATTAGTATTATTTATTCGAATAACATAGAAATGAAAGCCATCGCAGCCATATTGGAATCTGAAAACAATAAGGCAATGGGGAAACCAGGAACAGTGACGTTCTTCAAAAGTATTGTGCCACAACGTATGTCAGAAGTGGTATAAATTAATTGTGGATTCTAGAAATCAGTCATTAAAAAATGATTTTTTTCAATACCGCTCTTTTTCTACGCACAAGTACTCTGAATTACTTCATAATGATGCTGGAGTTCCCCATTGGCAATATTGACAATGGGCTGACAAATGTAGGCCTAAGTTCTGCGCTTACGGGCTTTGAGCAATGAGGAATCTTTATCGTGCCACAACTACTTTGGCACGGGGCCACGGGTTATACAGTCTCATCCGCAGGACCACCCCATTTAATAGACTCTTACGAGAAGCAAGAGGTACTGAGGACCTATTCTTACTCGGATGCCCACGGACCCATTCCGTATATATACATGAAAAACAAAATTCTCCAGATACAGGGGATGCTTACTCCTCCTAGACACCTGATCCCACCTCTGGTATATCCAGGGATCTGTGTTTGCCCAACCATCTATTTTGTATTGCTTATAAGAGCTACCGGTACTTCACCTTCTCATGTATATGCAGTCATTCTAAAGAAGATGTCGACTTAATCTCAGTCGATACGAAGTCATATAAAAATACTAGGTATTAAGATCAATTCTATGTAAAAATCAAAGAAATCAGATAGTGTCTGGCCACTCAATGTCACAGATTTCTTTGATTTTCACAGTATTAACTTTACTTGCACCATCTTACATAATTTCAACCCCACCACCGAATTTCTACCATCCGTTGCCATGGAAACCGACAGCAGTCTATGAGGGCTAATTGAACTGCAAAATTCAGCCCGTTTTGCCCATGTTTTGTCCTTGTGGTATATAAAAAATTGAAAAAGACAACTAATTTTCTCCATAAATCTCGATTCCCCATAAAATTCCCTCCTTATTTATGATATCTATATCCACCTATAGTAAAGAGTGTGTTACTGACCGCTGTACCAATGTATTATAATTTGGCATTTTGCCAAATAGTGATTTTTTGTTGGATTTCATTGATGAATTTAGATAATTTGGAAAATACATACAGCATAATCAACTGTCATCAAAGGATGTCCATATCAAAGACTCTTAATGTATATAAAAAGATTAATGGTGAAACGTAGTGCAATAGATCTATTGTAGCACGAAAACTGTAGATTTGGGCATTTTGCCAAAACGGGATTTTTTGTTGGATTTCGTTGATGAATTTAGATAATTTGGAAAATACATACAGTATAATCAACTGTCATCAAAGGATGTCCATATCAAAGACTCTTAATATATATAAAAATATTAATGGTGAAACGTAGTGCAATAGATCTATTGTAGCAAGAAAACTGTAGATTTGGGCATTTTGCCAAAACGGGATTTTTTGTTGGATTTCGTTGATGAATTTAGATAATTTGGAAAATACATACAGCATAATCAACTGTCATCAAAGGGTGTCCATATCAAAGACTCCTAATTTATATAAAAAGATTAATGGTGAAATGTAATACAATTGATCTATTGTAGTGCGAAATCTGTAGATTTGGGCATTTTGCCAAAAATTCATACTAATGACAAATAATACAACCTACACCATTTTCAGTTAAAATGAACAATATGAGCAATTGATATTTCAAAAATAAACATGGAGAAGTTTAACATATTAATAAAAATTAGTTGGAGTGATTAAAAAAAACCATGTAAACATAAACTGTAATCCAGTAGGACCCCCCCCCCCCCCCCCCCAAACACCAAGTAGATTTTGCAATCATTTCCATAAACGAGCTATATTACATGTACTGTATTGTCATGTAAACTATTATCAATAACTATAAAAAGTCTTCTCAAGATATTGGGTAGATACCAATAAATTGTTCATTGTACTGCCTTGTATTTGTTGACCTTTGACCTGGAAATCATTAAGGTCATCTACTATTCATAACCAACCAACATATGAAATATCATAATTGAACAACAGGCCCAAGATATTGGGGGGACACCATTGCATAGAGTACTAGCTACATTGCACCTAGTCATTTTTAATTGATTGATTTATTGATATTTTCTGCCACACTCAACAATTTTTCAGTTTTCTGATGGTGCCCAGTGTTTATTGGTGAAAGTGAGAACCCAGATACAATGTACCTGGGAAGAGACCACCGACCTTCCGAAAGTAAATTGGGAAACTTTCTCACTTAATACCAGCGCGAGCGGGATTCGAACACGCGCCGACTGAGGCCGTGTCATTTTGAACGCTATGTTCCAACCACTCGGCCACGGAGGCCCCTGCCATTTTTAATCTTTTGACCTGAAAATCAATGGGGGTCATATACTACCAGTGACCAACCCCTGTATGAAATATCACTATCAATCAAAGGGTTCTGAAGAAACTGGTCAGACATCAATTGTACAGAGTATTGTATTGCACCTGGTGACCTTTGGACCAGAAAATCAATAGGTGTCATTTTCTACTGCAGAAACTGCATGAAACTTTAAAATTTATTGAAGTTTGTTCAGTGTTACTGTAATCTATGTTGACATACCAGTAATTAGTAAATTTATAATATTAACACAGAACAACTCATTTTTGCAAAGTTGTTTATTCAACAAACATGGATCACAATGTTATCCAAACAACACAATCATCTTTTTTAAAAAATCATTATAATAGTGATTTTCCTTCAACTGTTCAGTAATGAATCCTTATTCAGTAGGCTCACATAAGACACTTGCAGGTTAATTTTGCAATGTTTTAGTTACATTAGTCTTCTGACACCAAAACTTGATCTTAACTAAGTCATGGTGTTTCCTTAGAAGAACAGTTTACTGAATCAGGATGGACTTGTGTCGTGAGGTGTGTTCATTGACTGTAAAACTCGCAGTTTTTTTTCCATTCTCAAGAGCTCTTCTTTGTCTTCTATATCACATAAGAGTCATGGAATGCATCTTCTGCTCTTCAAGTTCTAAAAAATGTGTTGAACAAATATTGAAAAGTTCATCTAATTTTTCACATTTTCATACAGTACACACCTAATTCAATTTGATTAAACTAAATTTACATGTACAAGATCATTCATGATGCTAGAATAGTAATTTTACCACTTAATTAATTACTTAGTTGATAGATTATCATGCTCGCCCACCCGCCCCTCAAAAATCATCTGTGAAATAACATAGATTTATATATCTGGCATTAAATTATGCACTTCTGTTGACAAAAACTTGTTTGTCATCAATATATTTCTCAGAAAATAAAAATTAAAAAATAAAATCTTCCCACAGTCTGCCCCATACTTTTTGGTGACCCAGGATGATAATCTTACTAATTAAGTTGAATTGGCCTAAAGGATGTTATGTTTTGATACAGTTTATATACATGTGTTTATGCTCTAATGAAGAGCTATTAATAGTGTTAATACTCATAAATTAACAAGATGTCCACAAACCTTATTGGTTACCTGAGTATTAATCAAATTTAAAAAAATTCAAAGTATCACTATAGCTCTAAGGGCTACAAAATCCATGTTATACACTATATGACTCTTTTGGACCCACATTCACAACCCTGTGTTTTCGAAATTCGCAATTTTGGTACCCCTTTCTGTTTTTCCTTCATAAGCATTCAGCTTTATTTAAGGTAGTTCCACCCTCCTGTGATGTCATAATATTTTGCGGAGTCAATGATTTAATAAGATTTATGCATAACATGAACATAAATTGTGTTCGAGTCTTTTTCAATAGTTATTGTAAAAAATCTTGTATAACCATAAAATATTTCAAACGTATATGAATATAATCAATGAGCTACATTTTTCACAATGCTATACGAGTTATTTCCCCCTGATTACGGGGAGCGCGCATCACATTACTGTCATTCGATGGTGTCAAGTAAGGAATAAATAGAAAATTTGCAATTTCTGATTGCAATCAATTGCCAGTTAAGGAATTTTTCTAAGAATTAAGTGTAATGGCTTGAAAACAGTATAACTGAACAAAATGTCTTAGTCACTGATTACATGTATGTGGCCCATGTGTGTTTTTCTTGCAAGCAATGTATGGTCATGATGTAACAAAGTATGTAAATATTAACTAGTCCTCAATTTCTTTAGATCAGAATCATGATGTCCTTAGTATATCAGCAATTCTTCATTATTAATTTCTATCAATATTTTCAACAACCAAACATAACAAAACATGCAATAAGATATGCCTAAAACACATATACAACCAACGCATACATGTACATTATCAATTTATCGTTTCACAATGAACAACACTACTTGTTGCTAAATGTACACCAGATGCCAATAAACAAAGCATGTTAATTATCTTGAATTGGCATCTCTAGTGTAAAATTTTTGTTAAAATTTAATTGTTAAGAATTTTCAGGAATTGTTATGAAGTCAACCCCCCCCCCCTCCCCCCACATGTATGCTTTCATTGTGCTCTTAATCTAGGTGTCTGTTGTTTTAAAAACAGACTACTACTGAAATCCTCAGTATTAATTACATAATTTGGACACAAATAAATGTCAAATACACTTATACCCCCCCCCCCCCCCAACTCTACAATTTAACGAAGTATATATCTGAAAAAGTTTTCTCCATAAAATTGAAGAAATCAAACCTTGGTTCTAAAACAAAATTCTCAATTTTGGTATAGAGCATTTTTAAAAGTACCGTCAATCCAGAGTCCTTAGATTTACAATCTATGTTAATTCCCCTTGTCCCAAAGATGCTTAAAAGAAATTTGAAAAGAATTGGAAGGGTGGTTATCAAGAAAAAATATTAATGTTCAATTAACGTCTTATGATGACTGACGCACACAAATAGCAACATGTAGGTCACTTGAGTGATTCTCAACATTGACCTAATTAGAATTAATCATTTTTACAATTGATACTGAGCTCATACACATGTGTACATATATATATGCGTCAGTGACAACAAAACAACTAGTCTTTTTGAGTATGCTAATTAAGTGAAGTAATAAATTTTTTTTAGGAAGTTGTGATGAAAACGTTTCAAGTCATCATGTCGCATAAAAAATGGATGGTCTCCTGTGATTATTCTAGAGAATTCAGTTTCCATGCAGGCTCTATAACCAAGAAACTAAACCCAATGTACCACATTCCCCACATCTATTAATTTGTTTTAGGATTTATAATACTGGGATTCAAATTTGAATTTCAAATTATGTATTCAATGTGTATGTATTAATGCTGAATATTTACCTCCTCAAAGTCAGCAACTTGGTCAACTCCATCTTTAGGTGATCTGCACAGTATGATGCTCATACAGCTGAAACACAGAAAAGCACACATTAATTACATAAAATAGTGGTCATGTACTTTGGCCAAAATATGTGATTATTGGATGAAAAAGTAAGAATTCAAAAGTATTTGAATATTTACAATTTACATTTAATATTTTTTGATTTACTTCAGTTGACAGGACCTACATGTATTAAAATTTGAGGGCCCAGTTACAGGACCCAATTCAAAATCATCAATTTTTCATAATTTAATTTTTCCAAATCAAGTGTCCTAAAGTTCATAATTACAGATATGAGAAAACTTTAAATCATAATAGTATTTGTGTGATTTCTTCTGTAGATTAGAACCATCACATATTAGTGGGGGTTACCACAGGTAAACAAACTTGAAAGTAGCCTGGCTCACCAATATATATGATTTTAACAATCTTTATCTAGAATGCACACAGGCATTCACATGTTTGTTTTTATTGTAAACTTGACAGTCAGAGAGAGAGAGAGAGAGAGAGAGAGAGAGAGAGAGAGAGAGAGAGAGAGGGGGGGGGGTCATCACTTAGTATTACATAAATTAAGCCTAGTCCTTTTGAAAATTTCCACATGAAACATGATTTCATAAGTATTCCCCAATTTTTACAGATCCTGAACTCTGTGTAAATGTGATAGGAAACTCCCTGAGTGAATGTTAGGTTGGGGACATACTTAACTAGTATTCTATATTGTACACCCATGCAGTAAATGACAGGACTACTTGCAATGTTCAGTCTACATGTATACCACTATAGCTGACTAGCCTGGCTGGCAGTGTAAAATAAATTGGGGTTCTCATATGTTTACTAAAAGCCAAATTTTCTGATACATTCTATTCAGCCTTTACTTTAGAATTTGGATTCTAAATCAAATAGAATACTTACGTCAATACAAGTTCCAACACGGCAACAGGCAGGGCTTTTTCATATTTTCTATGAATATGTCTGTCAGCCTTCTGTTTCCCTGGTCATTTTTTTAGTCGGATGTGATGCAATAAAGCGTTAAATTCCACAACATTTACTTTTTCTACGAATACGTAGACGATTGGATGTTAAAGTCCGGTGACTATGGCAAAGATCAAACGGATTTGTATTCCATGAAATAAACCGGAATCCTTTAGCACAATTGAAGATAAAGATCGTGGTAGTGAATTAAGTGAACAAAGATCATCTGATATTGATAAACATCTGAAGAACAAATTGAATAAAAACTCAATTTCCACCTCCTGCCATACTGAAAACAAATGAAGGCTGTTCATATCTCCAATACAAGAGAGTGTTACAAAGGGCAATAACTCTTTCTGGTGTATTTTGGTTTGTGCACCAGAGGAAACTACTGGTTTATGTGTTTACCTTTGGTTTCTCCACAAATGTGTTTCTGTACTTTTTTAAAGTAAGATTCAATATATTTTACTAGCATGTGAGTTTACACCAAATGACTGGGCAAATATATTTTATCCCTCTCTAAAAATTACATATATCAAACCCTTATACATCATAAAAATAATTATTTCTATTGTTTCCAAGGATTAAATAAATACAAAAAAATTTCTAAAAGCTAGAACCTAGCTCAAAATAATTTTTACAATTGTTGTTTTTATAAACAATAGCGTTTAATTTTTGATTATTCAAAATATAACATACATGTGCATATCTTGTCCAGCTGTTGTTAGAGGATCGGTTTCCATGGCAACCGTTGCTAAGTCAAACCTTTGCATGTCCTTTTTGTTTTATATCTATCATAATATTGTTACACACAAAGTTTCATAAAAATCTGTGACATACCGTGGCCACTGAATTTTGATAGTTACATAGAATCAGTCTTAAATTGTTTACAGCGGACAATGAGGCTGGCCTATGTCTGGGTGAGCTGAAAAGGTGGCCTACTCATTATGAATTCACATTATGGACCTTAATATAGATTAATTTGCGTTAACAGTCAGCTTGAAATGTATTAATTCTATTAAGCTATACAGAAAGGGGCGTAAGTCATCATTGTAGACAACGACGTTCATAAAATTACCAAAAGGATGTTTTGCTTGGTTCGTGCTTGAATTTTAAAAGTTCATTCGCATCTTCATTACAACATATACTTCTACGTGAGAAGAAAAAATATATCGCTGTGGCCTTCAGTTCGACATTTCGATATATCGATGACGTTTTGTCTATTAACAATGATAACTTTCATTCATATGTCGATTTGATATATCCCTGTGAGCTCGAAATTAAGGACACCACAGAGTCGTCCACTTCTGCTTCATACTTAGATATTTTATTGAAAGTAGACATTAACGGCAAACTGACAACTCAACTATATGACAAACGGGATGATTTCAGCTTCTCCATCGTCAACTTCCCATATTTATGAATGACAATTGTACAAAATATAGTGAATTTCACAACCCAGGGTTTTGACTCAAGGATGGGTTCACATTAGATCAGGATATGGGGCTCACGGCGGGTGTGACCGGTCAACAGGGGATGCTTACTCCTCCTAGGCACCTGATCCCACCTCTGGTGTGTCCAGGGGTCCGTGTTTGCCCAACTATCTATTTTGTATTGCTTGTAGGAGTTATGAGATTGATCACTGTTCGTTATCTTCACCTTGCATTAGTCATATCGTTTAATGTTAATACACATATTATATTCTGTAAGTCCTTTCATCAGTATATGCACTTTTGAGGGCATTGGAGTTTTAAGAACTCATCTTCTTATATTTTGTTGCTGAACATTAGAATTTACATGTAGCTTTGATATTCACAACAGGAATTTTTTTTTCTAGATTTCATAGCCCGTGGAAGTAGTGATACTTTTCATTAGTACTCTGGTGACCGATAACGACGATAAGGCCTGTGGGCCTCTTGTTACACTTTACCGATGTTTATATTCATTAAATAGGAATCGGTCGCGGTGACTCGGTAGTTAATGTTCCCTCGTGAAAGGGGGGGGGGGGTTAAGGATTCGAGCCCCGCTCGTGCTGTGGCCGCATCGGACCTAAGACATAACAATAACAAGAGTACCGCAAACGCTACATAATACGTCCGTGAAATGCTTACATAGAGTGTTTTTCTTGTGCTATAATTTGTATAACTTTGCTTCAGGTAGTATCAGCCAACATAAGGCTGTGACAAACTTTCATATGAACAAAGGGTCTTAGCTTAAAAATAGATATTTCCTCAAAATGGACCAAGTTCAACAACCTGTAATTTTCTCAAAAACTGTAGAAAATCAAAATCCATCCCACATGCACATCTTCAGTACCTATACAAACACTCCACAAAATAAGATGGTCCTCACTTGAAAACTGTGGGAGGAGTAGGGCAGACAAATTACAACATGTATGTACCCTCCATAGAATATTAATTTCCAAATAGACTAAGTTCAACAACCTGTAATTTTCTCAAAAATTGTAGAAAATCAAACTCCGTCCCACATGCACATCCTCAGTACCCATACAAACACTCCACAAAATAAGAAGGTCCTCACTTGAAAACTGTGGGAGAAGTAGGGCGGACAAATTATGTACCCTCCATATAATAATTATTTCCAAATAAAGGGGCAAAACTCCTGGGAAAAGGGTCGAAATGGATCAAAATTGCAGTATGATCTACAGTGACCCACAAAGAAGCTACACAGCAAGTTTCAGTATGATATGTGAAAGGGAAATGAAATTATAAAGAGAAAACCCCGAACGGACGGACGTACAGACATCGCTGCACCATAATACGTCCCGTCTAAAGACGGGCGTATAAAAAGTTGTGCTTTCGTCAAACGCTAGGTAGTTGCCGGTGTTATAGAGCCAGACTTTCCTCCATAGTAAAACTTTCCCCCGTAAGTCTGGCTCTAGAGTGAGCTTTCCCCCCGCGGACGTCTGGCTCTAGAGTGAACCTTCCCCCTGCGGAAGTCTGGCTCAGCCCTTCGAAAAAAAAACTTAAAAACTGAGGTCGCGGCAGGGTTAGTATAAGGATCCCTCGTTGTTAACCCCCCCCCCCCCCCCTCTCCTCATTGCCATGCATACAAAATGTAGGTCTAAATCTGTGATACTTTACCTATATCTGGTGAAGTCTGATTTTCCTGAGGGACACAAGTTTTACAAAGAAACTAATTTACTATTATATTATATCACTGATGCGTTCTAAATTGTAGAGCTTACCAAAGGGTTGCACATTGGGTTTAATGTTAAATATACAACTATTATTATGGTGGAGTTGAAGCAAACGTTTGTTCGATAATATATGCTCAGCAGGGAACACCACTTCCGATCGTATCCATTCTAACAATGATGAAAGGTGTCTGACCAATAAAAACCCAAGGGACGATATGAAGATCACAACCCTTGTCCTCAGTACTAAAAGCAAGATTACAGAAAGTGTCAAAAGCTCAATAATACTGCTCAGATCAAGTTGAATAACAGCAATGATGATTTTTTTTGGGGCATTATCAATCAATCTTTAATTTATCATGCAAATGTTATCAAATGCATATTTAATTTGCATCACTAATTACATTTTTAATGCTATTAGAAATTTTCATTATACTACACCAGTACGGACTGGTGATGCTGCCATCGCTGAACCGCGACACTCATGAAAATTTCACGCGAATCATTTCCTTTAAATTGTCTTTATTAGCCCATTCCACATTTCATGATGAACAAAGAACAGAAAATCGATCGCCCATCATAGTCACTTGTACAGGTCGCGGAGTCCCCTTACATTATCTCCAGCTGCAGCTGGCGCAGGAGGGGAGGGGAATCAATGGTGGACTACGGTAAGAAATATTTCTGCTGTGTTCAATTCATTTGTTGTGATATTGTGATTAGGAAGGTACTGAAAAATATGAACTTGAACAGAGTACTTACACAAGCAAATTACGATAGGAAATTTCAATTGATAAAATTTGTAATTATTTGCCCCAACTTTCTGTAAATTGTATAACGAATGCAAACGAACAGTGCATATTCAATATTACAATACTCGTTTAACTAGCCGTTATATTTTCTATTATTTGGATAGAACCAATGGCAGTGATCTGATTTAAGACAATTGTCAGGATTACTAGAGTTATTAATGGCCAAGATTAGCGCGTAATATCCAGATGTTGCAGTTTGCAATTGTTTCCCTTATTATCCAAATTTCGCTGGATACTGCCGTGAAAGGGGGGGGGGGGGGGTTATGGATTCACTGATACACTGTAATTATTGAAACAACATTTCATTGTATTCCCCTCCCAACACGACATTCGGATTATCACGCGTTTATGTATAAGCTTATGTAGTATGGTATGCAATATAAACAAAACAGATTCCGTGATTTAAACAAATAACTAAACAAATAAAATAAAATGTAATGTTTTTGTGACAAATTCCTCAGTCAGTCAACGATATTGTGCTTGCTCCAGTAGTTCCTCGTATAGAATTCGATCAGTCTGATTGTGTAAATGTGTTGTTTACATTTTCCTTCTAATAAGCACCAAAAAAAAAAAAAAAAAAAAATCCTTACAAAGGCTGTAACCATTCTACGTTGTGGTCCTCGGAATAATTCATACACCCAAGATGAAACTCCGTGTGTAATCGCGGGAAATCAATTAATATTGCATAGGGGATCTTTATGTTCAAATGAATTTAAGAACAAGTTATGAATAATTGCGTGCATTAGTTCTGTTATATTTATTGATATCATATACAGTAAATAAAACTTGATTATTTGAAAGTCACTTGGAGCTCCAAATTTAATGTTTCTTATGTAACATAAATGATATCTCTCTGTATCGAAAATAAGATAATGAATTTACGAATGGAATTGTAATGCCGAATAGTTGACCAAAGAAAAAATGGACGGTCGTTCAAAATTTCAAACTTGGTATTGAGAATATGTTTATAATAGTAGTTTTTGTCCCGTGCGACAGTTTAAAGGCAAAATACATGAATTGATTTTTTAACATGTTTATATATTTTAACTTTTATGTCAGTCGGATGGGACGTTAAATGGTGCCCCGTGTTAAGGATCACAACCCTCTTGGCACCCAAAAGATCGTTTCCCTGATGTTTGAAAAAGAGTAGACTCACTCGTGGCCGTCAGGAAACTCAAACACTCACAACCAAACATATATCAATTAGTTATCCACTGTAAAATAGCTGAAATATTGCCAAAACGGCGTAAAACATCAAACAATCAATCATGTCGTTTCTTCTCGTCAAACACAATGATCAATTAAAACATTATCATGATTATGCACCATATGAATGACAAACAGAAAAACTGCTATATTGTAAACAGTGGCCTGATTTCTTGGACATTGTCAGGTAATGTACATGTACAACCTAATTTCGGTAAAATGTTTCAACTTTAAAGTTATAAGGTGCAAATTTCTCAGAACAGTCCCGGACCATTCGATATTTGACATATTGGACAGTTTTCGACTTATTTCTTACTTTGAATATCTGTGTCATCACAAATCATGTTCAACCAAAATAAAAACTTTTTGTGTTTTTCCATGTGTTTGTACATATCAATAACTTGTAATAAATTATTACAAAAAGTCGTAACAGTGACTTCTAGAATCACGGGAAAAAACAAGAACACTGACGACATCAGATGAATATCGTATTTAAAAATTTATCGATGTATCAGATTGTTGATTTCGGAAGGGGCGGGGGGGGGGGGGGTGTCCTTTGTTCAAGTTCTTCATAAAATGATAAATATCATGGGCCTGGTCAAAAGCATTATAACTAACATTGCACACCTACACACTTCATAGCTTGGTTCCCGAGGCCTTCCGATGTGAAGGTCTCGGGAACCAGGCAAACACAATTTCATGCTGATCATGTCGAAAACCAATGACAACTTCTCGGCTCGCCGAAAAGGTCCGAGAATGTGCGATGGCTTGTAGATTCGTTCTAGAAATTTTCATAAGGGTGATTCAAGGCTAAAACCACGGATTGAAGAAAAAATAGGCAGATTTTATTTATTCAACAAGAGTACCGCCAACGGTACATATTACGCCCGTAAAAAGCTAGTATAGGTTGTTTTTCATAAATTCTTACCCCATGATTTGTAGAACTTAGCTTCAAGTAGCATCAGCAATCATTAGAGTGAGACATGTATGTATACTTTCTTTTACATCGTAAAATCAGACAAGCCATGTACTTTCTATGTAATAATATGTATGTGTACCAAGTTTGATAGTCCTAGTCCTAAGGGACCGGTCAATATTTATTGGGGGGTTAGGACCGGTGCAAAATGCAATAGGACACACATTTATTTTGACTTGAATACTGATAGGACTCCAACTTTTTTATTTTCAACTCTGATAGGACAGCTATACTTTTTTTTGCAAATGTATCAATAAACAAATATTATTATAAAGTATTTCAAACTTTCAATTCAACTATCTTTTAAACAATAATACTGAATTGTATACATGCTTTACTTCATGTCCAAGTTAAATATAATAGAGACAATTTGCAATAAAATACTGGACCTTTGAAAATTTTTAATATTAAAATATGAAATTAAAAATAACAAAACAAATATTCAGCTGTGAATAAAATTGCAAAAATCACATGGACGTTTTGCATGGAGTATTGATTTCAATCATAGAGAATGAAAATGGTATATCATCTTGGTCATAACTTGAAAAATACCGACCAAAATTTAACTCAAGTTTAAACACATCTTCAATAATTTGATAGTTTGTCATTACAATATATCATTGGGTCAAATGCTGTCTGACGTGTTTCATACCAAGTGTTAGGCCGTTCTTGGAACACTGATTTTGACTACGGATAACTCCGTTTGCCTGATCAAGATGTAAGGCTCACGGAGGGTGTAACCGGTCGACAGGTGATGCTTACTCTTCCTTTGCACCTGATCCCACCTCTGGTATATCCAGGGGTCTGTGTTTGCCCAACTTTTTATTTTTTATTGCTTATAGGAATTATGAGATTGATCACTGTTCGTTATCTTCACCTTTCATAGAGAATACTGAGATGTGAAAAATACTTGTAAGTACATGAGACAACAATTCAGTTAAACAGTAATTGAAAAATATGTAAAATGTTAATTTAACAAAAAGAAAGAAAAAAATACGATGAAAATAATGAGATTTGTAACTTCACTTAGTCTAGACAAATTACCGAACAAACATGACAAAGTAAACAAATTCTCAGGAGCTTTAATCCCTCAGCTGATGTAACCGGAGAGACAATTATGAAGAACTCCAGAGATTTTTAAAATGAAGTTAAAATGGTTTTTAATCACACACACACACACACACACACACACACACACACACACACATATATATATATATATATAATTATATAAATTATAATTATATAAATTATATATATATATATATTAGATAGGACACATGAAAGGTGAAGATAACGATCAGTGATCAATCTCATAACTCCTACAAGCAATACAAAATAGATAGTTGGGCAAACACGGACCCCTGGACACACCAGAGGTGGGATCAGGTGCCTAGGAGGAGTAAGCATCCCCTGTTGACCGGTCACACCCGCCGTGAGCCCCATATCCTGATCAGGTAAACGGAGTTATCCGCAGTCAAAATCAGTGTGCCAAGAACGGCTTAATAACAATCGGTATGAAACACGTCAGACAGCATTTGACCCAATGCGAGGTTGTATTGACGAATTACATCGTTATAACGACCATAGAATTTGCGAAATGCTGACTTCAATCGAGACTGTTATCTTATGTTGTCATTAAAAAAGAAAACTGGCTTAAATCCGCCAAAGCGTGCCCGGGTGTAGCTAAAACGCGGAACGGAAAATTGTGTGTGCACTGTTATGAGGAGGTCAGCATTTTGCAAAATAAAAGGTTTATCATGAACAAGGAAAACAGAAATTACAGAGAGAGCGGGATGTCATCCACAGAATCCACCATTTCATATTATTCACTTTGTTATAGAAACAAATCTCGTGCCATGTGTTTGTTTACATATTAAATATACTACTAAAAGTTTCGTTTAAAGCAGATTTTTCAATTTACAAGTTAATTCTGAACACATTACGTAGTTTCTAGTGTTTGGCACATCTTATTTTGTTTTAAACATGCTATTGTCTATGAAGGTAACTCCATACTCGTATTATTATCTGATAAAAGTTAAAATGTGTATTCATTACAATCTATTAGAGTTAAAACTACTAAATTATCAAATAAAATATATAGGTCATTACACTTTTTGATTGATTGTATCTTGCTTAACGTCTCTTTCGAGAATTTTTCACTCATATGGAGACGTCACCAAGACCGGTGAAGGGCTTAAAATTTAGGCCTTTGCTCGGCGCTTACGGCTATTGAGCAGTGAGGATTCTTTACCGTGCCACACCTACTGCGACACAGGATGTCCGTCTTTAAGGTCATCTCCGAGGACCCGTGACATTCACACCTGATACCTAGCGTTTGGCGATTGAACTGTCACTACCTGTTTTAACGACTTCGGTCTGTTGCGGTCGGGATTCCAACTCCGGCCTTCCGCATGCAGGGCGAACGCTCTAGGCAACCGTGTCGGTTACACTTTTTGAGATGTGAGATATATACATGCAAAATCATATATCAACGTCAAAAAATTATAGGGCTCATGGCGGGTGTGACCGGTCGACAGGGGGATGCGTACTCCCCCTAGGAACCTGATCCCACCTCTGGTGTGTCCAGGGGTCCGTGTTTGCCCAACTATCTATTTTGTATTGCTTATAGGAGTTATGGGATTGATCACTGTTCGTTATATTCACCTTTCATTCCCGAGTTTTTCGAGACTCATAGTTAAATATGTATGTAAAATAAATCTACAACTGCATTTGATATACCGTAGATAATACCAGTGGATGCTGTATTGCTGATTAACTCATGTATATTCATGAATGTTTTAAAAGTGCACATAGCCGATTCAATTTAGATTACAAAGACAACAGATTTGATTAGCAGTGAAATTCGCTATTTATATGTACTGTAGTGATCCATGGCCATGAACCTTTCTTTATTGTATTGTTTATTGACCATGAACCATACAGTTCATAGGTATAAAGTATATACAACAACTTATACAATGAAATAGTAACAAAACATAATATAGCATACGGATGTAAATGGAGAGGATAGATACTGAGGACAATCTTATAATAATAGTCTAGTCAATCTAGCTCATATATGAGCAAAACCTCAAATTAATTGCAACAGAAATGGGAAAATTGGAATTTTGGGGTAAAATGATGGTGTTTCTCTCTCATGAAAATCGCTAAAAACTGGAAATTGAAGAAAAGGTCAATTTCATGTAACATACAGGAAAAATAAGTTTCATATTGCAAATTTCAACCTGGAAGTGTTCGATTAAACTTTTTTTACAGCAGAATATATTCTTTCCTTGACTGTAATATTTGGGTAAAATCTTGCTTTTTTAAAATATAATTGTTAAAGATTGAAATTTTAAGAAGAAAACCCACATTTTCCCATATATTTGAGGCTACCAATAAAAAAATTGAGGTTAGGAATTATTTTAAAACTGTTCAACAAGTTAGATATATAGATTATTGGCAATATATATGAAAAATACAATTTTAGGTAGTAAAACGTACCTTTTTCTAAAACAAAAATAGTGAAAAACTGGAAATGACTGTTTTATAGAAGATATGACATTGATCTTATAAATTTAAGAATAAAACGTCCAAATGCACAACTTAACTTTTCTGCAACAACATTTATTTTCCCTTTCCGAATTTTGGGCTGAAATCTTCATTTTCCAACAAAAATCGTTAAAAACTGAATTTTGTAAGAAAATACTTTTTCCTGTCTATTAGGCATATATGAGTTACCACATGAAGATTTATACATTAAAATAAACTGTTAACACAAAACAAGTGCCCCTTCAAAAATGGTCTGTTAAAGATGACCTACATTTTTGCAGTTACTCCCCTTACATCGGAAGTTGGAGGCGCGCTTACCATTCCGGTCCTATGTTTCACATATTTTAAAACAAACAGTGTATTAGTAAAGCTTACGTTACCAAATTATTTATTAAGCTGAGTTTTAACAGTTTGTATTACAACTATGACGAAACAAGGTTCAGTTTCTTCGATTTTATAAAGAAATCTTTAATACTTGCACTTTGTCAAATTCTTGAGTTTGGGGGAGGGTATAGCCGTTTTTGACGTTTAGTTCTATCCAAATTATTGCGCAATTAATACCGAGAATTTCAGAAGTAATCTGTTTTAAAAACAACGGACACATAGAATTAAAAGCAAAATGAATCAGGCACGCAGCATCGTAAAAAAAATGGGGGGGGGGGGTTGAAGATAATTTCACAAAATTGCCTGAAAATTGACAAGTGAATTTTAATCCAATGTTATAAAAATCCTTGATGGTGTGTGGGTGGGTGGGGGCTAAGGTTCTCTCAGTTCAATTTTACACTTCCACTGTGTACAGTTCACGACAGTGCTATTTTTTTTTTAAAAGAGGAGGGAGGGCAACCAATCTGTCTAAAAATCGACCTCTGTACGTAAAAATTTATCAACTTTGCATGTAATGATAAAAGAGGGTAGAATCATTGTTGCTACATGCCTGATAATTATATAAGTGATCATTTGAGTAATTACAGTACAGTTCAGTCCATGTTTTTACAAGTACAACGGCTAGTGTCACAATTTGCCTTGCATTTACAGCGAATAACGTTCAAAAGTTAATCTGGCGCGACTTGTAATTTAGTTTTACGGATACAAGAATTGCTGAAAGCAGTGATAAGCCCCAGTTTGAGGGATACAAATTAATACTTTCTGTAGTCCACTCTATGACTTAAAAAAATTCTTGCAGTGCTCCTCTTCTGCAGCTGTAGCTAGTGGCAATGACTGGACTTATAAAAATGATTTTGTGTTAGACAATACCGCACAAAGCAAATCTCCTATAAGTGTCTCTATGGTATTCCATCGTACAAAGTCGATATGACATCGACACCAGAAGATATCTTTTTCTCTATGGAATCCTCATTTAGGAAGGTGAATATAACGAACAGTGATCCATCTCGTAACTCCTATAAGCAATACAAAATAGAGAGGTGGGCAAACACGGATCCTTGGATATATCGGAAGTGGGATCGGTGCCCATGAGGAGTAAGCAACCCCTGTTGACCGGTTACACCCGCCGTGAGCTCTATATCTTAATCAGGCAAACGGAGTTACCCTTATTCAATATCATTATACCAAAAACAGCCTAACAATCGATATGAAACAAGTCAGACAGATTTGACCCAATGATAGGTTGTATTGGCAAAGTAGATTGTTATAACGACCATAGAATTTGCGAAATGCTGACTTAAATAAACGAGACAGTTGAAACCCCTGCACCATCAACTTGTCAGTAGCCTCCATTTAAAAACTAATCATATACAGAATTTGTTCGCGATTTGTCTACATTTTGACATTGTGTCGCATCCTGTGAATGCATGTAGAAATGGCAAGGATTGACAAACTTCGTTTCCTAAAAAGACCTCTGGTTTTAACGATATTCTTCACTTAGGGACAAGATCAAAAGTTCAATGTCTCATAAAAAACTAAGTTCACATAGTTTTCACCAAGACCCCTTTAAAACTTAATATGACAAATGTTGAAACTAATCGAATAACAAAAAAAAAAAGAAATGTACGATTATAAATAACACACTGTATACCTTTTCTACTGTTTATTCACAAATGAAAGTGTACATTAAATCTATTAAATGTTCAGTAATATGTTTTAAATATTATGTGGTATTCACCAGTCGCTTGTCTTTTTCCTTTTTCCACTAAAAGTGTAATCGATGTCGGATGACAGAAACTTACGGAAGTTTTTATCCCCCTCCCCCTAACTAATTGAATTTAAATTTTCATCCGACATTGATCTCGTCCCTTAGGGCAGTTATGATTATTTCAGAGTTCGTTGCTATTTCTGTGCTTTATATAAAGAAATTTCAAATACAATGTGCATTTTGTATGATCCTCTAAAATTTACGATAAATAACTGTATCCCATTTCCATTCTCAATGATCGTGTGCCAGCGTGGCGAGAATTCCATCGTCATCGAAAACAAGTTTTGTCTTGAATAGATGGCCGGGCGGTCTAGCGCGCTGGTCGCATGCTGCTAGGAGATGTGGTTCTGCAGGTCGTGAGCCAAAGACTTTCACTGCATGTTTCTTTCAATAAAATAAGACTGATATTGAAAGAGAGCTTTATGGCCGTGGAGCCTGAA
Source organism: Ostrea edulis (assembly GCF_947568905.1). NCBI lineage: Eukaryota > Metazoa > Mollusca > Bivalvia > Ostreida > Ostreidae > Ostrea > Ostrea edulis. The sequence continues at coordinate 21,800,552 of NC_079172.1, read as the reverse complement.
AATGGTAAATCAATCCAGGTACAATAGTGTTGTTACATGGTTGAATGCTATCTGACGTGTTTAATACATATTTTTAAGCCGTTATATTTATGCTGATTTTAATTACGGGCTTTTCGTTTACCTGATCAAGACAGAGTTCACGTCGGGTGTGACCCATGAACAGGGCATGCTTACTCCTCCTATGCACCTGATCCCACCTAGTGTCCTTGTTCGACCTCCTCTTTAATTTGTATTTTACTCGAATTATGAGGTTGAATATTTTTCGTTAATTTAACCATGTACGTTATTGGGACGGGTACATAATTAAAACAATCGAGTCTGTCGCACAGAAATGACGGTTTAATTTTAGTCTAGAGCATTCCTGAACGTACTAGTTAACTAACTTCTTTCAACTAATTATTTTTAGTAATGGAGATGGACCACACATATGCAACAGATAGGAATTCTACGGCAAACTTAACTATCGAATCTTTATACAGCATAGAGGAGGACCCGATTTACATAGCTTCCAGGCAGATATGGATCTATTCAGCCCCTGTTTTACTGCTGGTGGGAACTATCACAAACTGTCTCACGATATCAGTTCTACTGAGGAAAAGGTTAAGAAAACGGACCACGATATTCTACTTGACTGTTCTGGCGGTTCTCCACCTACTGGCGCTTTACGTAGGACTGTGTAGAGCCTGGTTAAAGTTCTCGTTTGGTTTCGATATTGGAATTGAGACAGACATTTTCTGTCGGTTTTTCACCTTCATCATTAATTTCTTGCTCAACATGTCGGTGTGGGTGCTCGTCGCTGTCACAATAGATCGATGTGTTATCGTATGTCTACCCAATGTCGCAAAGAGAGTATGTCGACTGAAGTACTCAAAACGCATTGTTGCAGTCATTTTTGCGTCTCTTCTACTTGCAGACCTCCATATCTTGTGGGGAGTTTCGATACAAAAAGCCCATGGCAGTACAGAGGAAGAATGCACTCATGGGAATTATTTTAATCAATTCATATTTCCGTGGATTTCACTAAGCATAGGCTTCATTGTGCCATTTCTTATAATGATTGTGGCGAATTTTTTGATAGTTCGTTGTGTGTATTTATCTCAGAAACGCCTGACTTATCATTACAGCAACACTTCGACAGGAAGTCACAAGTCCACCAGTGCTAATCATGGAAGTAAAGTGTCGAGTGTCACCACGATGCTTTTAGCCAGGAATGCCAGTTTTCTGATACTGACGTTACCAATCATGATCTTTTTAATCGTTGAGCCTTATCATGTTTCAAACCAAGACACGGTGGCCGCCAGCATGTATCTGACCTGGGCTATCGTAAACATATGTGATTACACGGACCATGCTGTTAGTTTCTTTCTCTATTGCCTGGCGGGGACCACATTTCGCAAAGAACTGTATATAATGCTGGGCAAAACAAATTCTAGACATAACCTGGATAGCGCTTGATTTCTAATGACATGGCAACGCAGTAGAGATTTACTGTCAACCACCTTATGCTGACTTTAAAGTTTCTCACAAGAAGTGTGGATGTAAAACTTGTGCTAAATCATTGCTATTCAAATACTAGTTAACACACGAAGCTGAGCCTCCAGTGGCTTCTGGACGGATCGAAGTTTTATTCCACCCCAAATTCTGCACAACAAAACAATAATCACTCGATGTGAAATTGATCACTCACCGCGGACAAAGACCTTTGACCAGAAATATAGAAATGTAATACCCATTACATTTTAAGCATCTGCATGATGTCCCATAACTATTAGGTTGTTTAAATATCAAGAACATAATACGAGTTTAAATAACGTTAATGGATTGTTTATCGATAAAAACAATACATTAACATCTTACCCATTTGTTGATCCGATGCTTGCTGACTTTTGAGTATGCTTTATCTAATACAACATGACTCCCAGGCGTGTACTTTAGCTGACTGGGGCTCGGTTGTCAGATATTGAAGTTTTGTATAATTTGTTCCTGAATAATAAATTGGAAGTTTTGCATGATTTGTGTCCTAATAATAGATTATATAAATAAAATCCACCACCAAAATCCGATTTTTTCGAGATTTTAAAAAAGGTGTATCATGTGTACATTTAAAAAAGTAAAGGGACGACACTCGCCATCTTGGATTTCGGGGGGGGGGGGACTCGCGGCTTATTTTTAACAATTTCTACTCTCTACCTACCGGTTTCTGGCGGGATCTATGTTGGAAAAACATCCAACGACTTCTCCCTATCGTCTACTTATGTCTACATATCTTATTAAAGATCCAGTGACCTGAAACGTCCTTGATACCAGCCCCAACTTATCGAAAGCAACGGAAGTTTGCATCGAGATCCCTCCACAACTCCTGCCCCTAGGGTACTTTAACTACGATTGAATTTTTTTTAGTTCATGTGCGCAAAGAAATCGAATGGCGATGAGACCTATTTCAAATTGATGTTCCATTTATTGTTGGTAGGCGACAACATTGTATTTAACTTGTAGAATAACTATATCATTCCTGAATCCTAGCGTCGCGGTTCGTGTTTGTCCCTACTCTTGATTTTGTATTCTTTATAGAAATTATGAGATATGATTGATCACTGTTCGTTATCTTCATTTTTTCATCTAGGTTGGCCTTTCCTCTGCTACTACGACAATATTCAATATTGATCACTGTCGTTAGCTTCACCTCTAATATATTGAAAATGAACAGGGTTTGAAAAGCAATGTACGTAAAAAGTATCGCTACAAATAAATCACAATCATTTAAAAAAGTATATATATATATATATATATATATATGGAAATAATGGCATCTGATATATATATATATATATATATCAGATGCCATTATTTTCATCCATCTAGCCCTTGTCTTTGCTCCTCACGAAAATATTAACAGCTGTGAAGGAGAAACTTCAAACTTACTGTGCGACTACATATGCCAGAAGTGGTGTTAATCAAATGTGGATTCTAAAAAATTCTAAAGAACTTTTAGTAAACTTGAAATCGCAGAATTTTTCCCAAATCAATAACATTAAAACCTTTGACTTTTCAACACTATACACGACCATTCCTCGCGATAAATTAAAGACTAGACTTTTTGACATCATTGACAGTTGCTTCTTCAACAAAAACGGAAATATTCATATCTAGTGATCAGTCATTCAAAAACTTACTTTGTTAAACACCACTGATTCCACACACAAGTAATCTGAAGTTGAAATAAAAAATATGCTAGAGTTTCTCATTGACAATATCTTCGTGGTCTTTGGTGATCAGGTCTTCCAACAGTCTGCTGGAATTCCCATGGGCACGAATTGTGCTCCTTTGTTAGCTGACCTGTTTTTATATTCATATGAAGCAGAATTTATTCAAAAACTTCTACGTGAGAAGAAAATGTATCTCGATGTGGCCTTCAGTTCGACATTTAGATATATCGATGACGTTTTGTCTATTAACAATAATAGCTTTCATTCATATGTCGATTTGATATATCCCTGTGAGCTCGAAATAAAGGACACCACAGAGTCGTCCACTTCTGCTTCATACTTAGATATTTTATTGAAAGTAGACATTAACGGCAAACTGACAACTCAACTGTATGACAAACGGGATGATTTCAGCTTCTCCATCGTCAACTTCCCATATTTGTGTAGCAATATTCCATTATCACCTGCATATGGTATTTATATATCTCAACTGATTCGATATGCAAGAGCTTGTTCTGGATATAGTCAGTTTTTAAATCGAGGTAAGCTACTGACAAACAAGTTGATGGTACAGGGATTTCAACAGTCTCGATTGAAGTCAGCATTTCGCAAATTTTATGGTCTTTATAACGATCTAGTTCGTCAATACAACCTTGCATTGGGTCAAATGCTGTCTGACGTGTTTCATACCGATTGTTAAGCCGTTCTTGGCACACTGATTTTGACTGCGGATAACTCCGTTTACCTGATATGATATAGGGTTAACGGCTAGTGTGATCGGTCGACAGGGTATGCTTACTCCTCCTAGGCACCTGATCCCACCTCTGGTGTGTCCATGAGTCCGTGTTTACTCAACTATTTTGTATTGCTTATAGGAGTTATGAGATTGATCACTGTTCGTTACCTTCACCTTTCATACAATAAATCATCTTTGATGGGATTGAGTTTTAGAGACCGAGTTAGAAAAGAAAAGCTTAAACACCAACCTCTCCAGTCTTTGTAATGCCTGACCGAAGAGGTTTTAATTGACAGGTCCGAAATCTTCCACACTAGTCTATTTCGCTGCTGTCATAGACGAGAACTCACCCGGTGACCTGGAAAGGTCATTTTAATGTCCTAGTAAAAATAAACGGGTGAAATCGAGAGAACAATGACGTATGTCTCTCTTATTTTCAGAACCCGTGGCTTGAAATTTGAGATGTTAGTAGTTAAGACATTAATCTATGCAAGGAGACCGCGAAAATACGTATACCACACCTAATTCCTGATTTTTAGGCATTTGAAGCGAGTGGGTGGTTTTTTTATCTGGACCACAGCTAGATCTCCTTTCTATATTCATGGTATCACAGAGTTCGAGCCCAAACGGGCTTAGCCCCTGTGGGTATACCATAACTACGGAAGCGTATTAGTGTCACGTTATATTTTTTATTTCTTACACTTTAATCTGTAAAATTTACACTTTAATCTGTAACATTTACACTTTAATCTTTACACTTTAATCTGTAAAATTTACACTTTAATCTGTAACATTTACACTTTAATCTTGTCAGAAGCTAGCATGGACAGTGTTACTCCAACATCAAAGAAATTGATTTAATCTCTAGAATGCGAGGAATCAAGAGTTTGTTTCATTCAAGTATTTCAAACGATATATCTAACAACTATTTTTTTTTTTTTTTTTTAGAGATTTTTAGAATTTTTTAACAACTATTCGGAAATGATCGACTTTTTAAAATCCTTACAACAGTATGTATCGGCCTTTTGCGGCTTATTATCCCCTCGCGCAACTAGTTGCGGAGGGGATATAGCATCGCTACTGTGCGTGTCTGTGTTTATGTGTCCATTACTGCTTGTGGGCAAGATTTAAAGAGAACCTTTGCACTAACGATTCTCAGCCTTTGCATACATATGTGGCATTGTAAAAAGATGAACCCTATTCATTTTCAAGTTAATCGGTGAAATATTTCTTAAAATATCGCGTCTTTACTTCCTAAAAACCGTGAAATTTTATGTACGAGTTGACAATACTCACTTCCGATTAATTCAAACTGCTACCCTGTGAAGTTACGATTCTGGTCGCTTCGGTTGCACCAATTAACAGGAAACCAGTTTAAAGAAAACGAGACAGCTTACGTCTGCTGCAGGTAAGTTTGTATTTGTGCATTGTCATATTAGGCCTAGTGCACGTTGGCGTGCGCAAAGACAGTCTGTAGGAATTAAAAGCGCTATCTCCGACACTGAGTAATTAAAATAATTTGATGAACCAGATTACCCCACGTGTGTACAATACAGAATTAATTCAGATTACCACACTTGTCTGTTTACAGAATTAATTCTTGAGGCGTACGTAATTCTTGAAAGCTATAAAGATATTTCACAAGCTTCGTCGACCTGTCAACACCGGTATATTGTCTTTTTACATAACGAAAAAATATTGCTTCCGTGGGAATTTTCTGAGTTTATGCATTCTGCATACAACTGTGAGGTATATTCAGGTAAGTAAATACTGAAATTTAGTGCATACGTGATATGTTTCTGCTACATGTAGGAATAAGGGAAACTGCCCAAACACGTATGTATATGCCCCCCCCCCCCCCCCCCCCCCCACAAGATAATATGCACCTTGATAGGTTTATTAAAAATGCCATATTAATTATCCCCCCACCACCACCATCTAATGATGTTAGAGGTATCTGAATTTTAATCAATAATAAATAGCTATATATATTTAACAAAAACCTATATATGAATATATAGAATGGGAAGAATAAGGGAAACTGCACAATCGCATCCCCCCCCCCCCCCCCCCCCCCCCCCCCCCCCCCCATGATATGCACCTTGATAGGTTTATTAAACATGCCATGTTAATTATGCCCTCTCCCCCCCCCCACCACTACCAAATGATGTTAGAGGTATCTGAATTTTAATCAATAATAAATAGCTATACAGTATAATTTGTCTAAACCGGCTGTGTGTGGTTCCAAAGAAATTGGCCGGTTTACACAGAGTCCGGAGTGCAGACTGTTGAAAAGTATGAGAGTTGCTTCCCTTGTATTCGCTGTCTATTATGCATACATGTGTAATGATTACTAACGTTTTATTATATCGCAAAAGAATTCAAAATGTGAATAATGCATGCATATCCTGCCGCGAGGGGATGCTCCGCTTATCGGTGTCCTTGTTTGGGGTTTGCGTCAATACGTTTTCGTTGTATTTGTTTCGGCTGAAGTGAACTTAGTTTGAAGTGAGACAAATTTCACTACATTTTGTCTCTGTTCAAGGAAATGACTTACATTTTGCAGTTACTCCCCTTACACTGGATGCTGGAAGTATGCTTGTCGTTATCATTTGGACAAAATTAAATATCAAATACTGCTGTAATATTCCTTTCCCTAACCCTGTAATTTGATGAAATGTACATTTTAAAAAGTATTCTCTATAAAATCAAAGAAAAGTAAATATTGTTGTTATCATAGATATAATACAGCTTGTTAAAACTCGGCAAATGGAAAAGGCACGGCAATCTTCACTAGACTCGGTTCACTGATTTGAAGGTTAGAACCGCATTGATTTTCAGGTTATGAGAGATTGATCAGGTTTTGTTATCGTTAAATTTTCATTTGCATGAAATTTACCACAATTAATTATAATATTATTTCATTAACTTGTGGTTGCAAAATAAAATTGAATATTAAAATTTTCATAGCAACCATAAAAAATAGGAAATACCTAAATACTTATATTTGATGTATATGCATAAACAAAACATCTATGAATAGAAATAAGCAGCAATAGAAATAAGCAGCGGAGGCATCCATTGGTACATAACAGACGGTAAAATAGTACAAAAGAGAAAACAAGTTATATGCAATGAGATACATTGTTCACGTTCAGCACAAGTTATTTCCCCCTGAATACAGGAGCACACAGCAGGATGGACCCGGGTCCTCTTGAAAGTGATTGCGTCATTATAAGGAATACATAGAGAACTTAATATTTCTGATAGTAATTAAGAGCCAGTTTAGGAATGTTAGTAGAAATTAGGTATAATTACTGATAAATGATATGACTGTACAAAATTCTTGGTCATTTATTATATTTGTGTGTCCTGTAAGTAGTTTTCCGCAGTCCACCGTGCCGATATCTCAGTTCAAATCAGAAGATTAAGGATGAAAGGTGAAAATAACGAACAGTAATCAATCTCATAAGTCCTATAAGCAATACAAAATAGAGAGTTAGGCAAACACGGACCCGTGGACACACCAATTCTTCATTATTACTTTTTATCAATATTATTGACGACCAAAAAAAAAAAAAAAAAAAAAACTCGCATTGAATATGCGAGAAATTACATGTGCAACCAACGCATGCAATCATTAATTTGTAATCCTTTGACAATGTGGACAAAATATCTGTACCTCCAATGTAAGTTTTCTGTTGAAATCTGTATTTTAACGTACGAAAGTGATTCAATCTTTTTAAAATTAATGTTTGTGTAAATCAACTTGATCAAAAGTACACACACTAAAAATCATAAATTAAAAGAGAGACAAGGAGGGGGCTGTCCTATTTTTCCCCCGACGATGTACGTTTTCTGTTATTGATTGATTAAATATTGTTTAACGTCCCTCTCGAGAATATTTCACTCATATGGAGGAGTCACCACTGCTGGCGAAGAGCTGCAAAATTTAGGCCTATGCTCGGCGCTTATGGCCTTTGAGCAGGGAGGGATCTTTATCGGGCCACATCTGCTGTGACACAGGACTTCGGTTTTTGCGGTCTCATCCGAAGGACTGCCCCACTTAGTCGCCTTTTATGACAAGCAAGGGGTACTGAGGACCTATTCTAACCCGGATCCCCACGGGTATGCTAAGTTGGTACTTTTAACAAGCAAAGTTTGATCTATAGGTTGCCCCCTAATTTATATAGTAGTATTGAATTACAGTGGAACTGTAAAATTTAAGGAACCAATTAATTGAATTTCAGAAATAATGTCTTGCCCCTTCCCACCCCACGATTTTAGGACTTGAGCTTATTTGTTTTTCAAGAATTTTCAGACAATAATTGTGAAGTCAATTTCACCTTACCTCCCCCTTTCTTAAAATCAACAACATGTAGATGAAACTAGTTATACCCCCCGAACGAAGTTCTGGGGGGTATATAGGAATCACCCTGTCTGTCTGTCCGTCTGTGCAGATTCGTGTCCGGGCCATAACTTCTTTGTTCTTTGACTTAGGCATACCGTATTTGGCACACAGGTAGATCACCATGAGACGATGTGTCAAGTACCTTCATGACCTCTATATGACCTTGACCCTTGACCTCAAGGTCAAAATTAAAGGTTTTTTTACAATGGATTCGTGTCCGGGCCATAACTTCTTTGTTCTTTGACATAGACATACCATATTTGACACATGAGTGTATCACCATGAGACGATGTGTCATGTACCTTCATGACCTCCATATGACCTTGACCTCAACGTCAAAATTAAAGGGTTTTTTACAATGGATTCGTGTCCGGCCCATAACTTCTTTGTTCTTTGACATAGGCATACCATATTTGACACATGAGTGTATCACCATGGGACGATGTGTCATGTACCTTCATGACCTCCATATGACCTTGACCTCAAGGTCAAAATTAAAGGTTTTATAATGGATTCGTGTCCGGGCCATAATTTCTTTGTTCTTTGACATAGGCATACCATATTTGACACATGAGTGTATCACCATGAGACGATATGTCATGTACCTTCATGACCTCCATATGACCTTGACCTCAAGGTCAAAAGTAAAGGGTTTTACAATGGATTCGTGTCCGGGCCATAACTTCTTTGTTCTTTGACATAGGCATACCATATTTGACACATGAGTGTATCACCATGAGACGATGTGTCATGTACATTCATGACCTCTTTATGACCTTGACCTTTGATCTCAAGGTCAAAATTATAGGTTTATGCCATGGATTTGTGTTCGGACTATATCTTCCATTTTCTTCTACAAATGCATATCATATTTTTACACTCAGGAAAGAGGTAATTTATACCTATTAACAACACCCTTTGGGAGATTGGGGTAAGCGGGGGGTATTCTTAGTGAGCATTGCTCACAGTACATCTTGTTTGAATTGTTGCGCACATGTATTGAATGAAAGATATCTTTTCAATAAACACACTTTTATTAATGTCCCTACACCTGATTTTGTGTACTGCACCATTATTTTGAACTTCAAACTGGACGTGAAGATAGGAATCTGAGGGTAGAACCCAAACTGTACCCATGCTGAAGGAAGCAAATAGAGAATACAAACTGACAAAGATGGGCGACTTCGACTAGAACTCGGGTAAATAAAGTAACAGCCGATCAGACAGAGTTTGTACTATAGTTACGTCATTTAAACTTTGACCTCAACCCGGATTGAATCCCGCTTCCAGACAGGGTTAATCGAGTTCAAAGATGGCGGCGGGTGAAGGTAGCGAGGCTTTGTAAGTGCGAAAAATATCAAATAATAGTTAACATTTTATTAACTAATCAGAAATATTTAGTAGACTTTGATTGATTGTGTTGGAAGTATATCATAAGACACTCTGGGGTTTTTTCCCCGTCGATTCACAACGGGAACAGGGCTTAGTATCCCTGCATGCGGGTCCTGTATTACAAAGGACCCATTCCCCATTAAAAAATTACTGGGTTTTTTCTTCCCAAAATGGTATCTGCACGTGTTTTTACGTAAAATCTGCTATATTTTGGGAATGAGTTGTTTAATACGATGTATACAATTTGCTTTATCTAAATGAAATATAAGCATTATGATATTCATAGAAGTATTAGGCCTATAGCCAACATAAAATTGGAGCAATTGTACCTTTGATTTAAATTATAGTTAGTTAGTTAGTTTATTGCCAAATCATGGCCCAAATGGGCATATACATATAACATACATAATTGGTGACATAACTAAAGACAGCATACAATGAACAGCACAATATTATTATGAAGTAGCGAGTCCATCTAGTCAATGTACATTCATGATAGATGACTGCATATTGTTCTCAAAGTCCTTTTCCCAAAATAAAAGTTTTTTGACATGAAAATCCCAATTTGAAAAGGAACGTATGGAAGCATATTGGGGCCCAGCAGTGTCACTTTTTAAAATTTGTAATAGCAACTTCATAATTTGTTATAACAAATTACTAATTTGTTGAAACAAATTTTCAATCTGTTATAACGAAATAATAATTTGTTATTACAAAATTTTAAAAAAAAGTGTTGTAACAAATTTAAAAATTCTTAAATTGCTAATTTGTTATAGCAGATTATCGATTTGTTATTACAAATTTATTATTACAGATTATGACAGATTATCATGTTACAACAAATTACCGATCTGTTATAACAAATTATCAATCTGCCATAACAAATTATTAATTTGTTATAACAAACTAAAAAAAGATACTGTTGGGGCCTTAATGTTTCCATATGAAAAATACCGTGTACCCAAAAGGGTCAATTTAGCCCTTGGAAATAAACACACGACTCTAAATCGAAAAATTTGTAGTGATACAATTTCAATCACTTGTTTGAAGTTGTTTCTCAATTAATAAAATTAAAGAAAAAATAAATTTTGAACAATATGTAGCAGGTGATCCTGCATGGTTACAGTAATATATTCAGTACCATGATGCATGCATCAAATGATATACATGTATAACTGAAGATGATTAATTATTCATATACAGTACCAGTATTTAATTATGACATCACGGGAGTGCGAAATTTTATTACTAAAGTCAATAAAATTCCCTTGATTGACAAAGCTATGAACTATGCATTATGTAGCGAAAAGGAATGAAATGCCAATTTTGGCAACACATAGCTCATGGCTTAGCCAATCGAGTGAATTTTATTGACTGTTAATAAGATTCCGAACTCCTGTAATGACATTTTCTTTCAGTCTTATTTATTGAGGTTATTTTTATATCAATAATCATACATGTATAGCCAATATTTAATGATATACTTTAATTAGATTTATCAGTATTTTCTACCTGCACCTTTAAGCAATTAATTGATGTAGATACTTATATGATGGATTCACAGGGGCTATGCCCATTTTGGGCCCGAACTCTGTGATACCATAAGTATCTATATTTATGATATCACAGAGTTCGGGGCCCAAAACGGGCTTAGCCCTTGTGGATTGATTGTTTAATAACATCAGTTTTGTGTATAATTTATTGCAATCCTTTTATTTTTCATTTGTAACAACCCCCCATGCTTTCAAAGTCTACCGTCAAATTAATTTATGCAAAAACATTACAGAGTGCTTGTGAAATTCACTAGGAATGGAATCACCAAGGACTGCAGTATGCCACCAGATCTTCTGGATATGATCGAAGATCCTACGTGTGGTGAGCAATGATTTTGAAATTCAGTTTGTTATGATTTAGAGTAACAGTTTAAAGTGTATCTGGTATATGTTTGCCAGATTTAAAATACAGATTCAGAAGCATAAAAATCAAACAAATATAATTTGAAATCAACATCTTAAACAAATATAAAATACTATTAGTCTATTACTTTAATTCTGCAGGCAGTGTTTGGTAATTGTCACATATATATATAATCTAGAAGAGAAAATGTTTAAAATTCATCAAATTATTATGTTTCCCCAACATATCCTGCTGTGAAGGAGTCAGTTATGAATCAGGTGTTTGGCACTGGCACTGCAACACAGAGCAGCATTCCCTCTGAGACAACTGACAAACTCCCAGAGAAGGTAGATATATCCTTCTATGGACATAACGTGAATGTCAATGATGTAGAAAAAAGCTTTACATTTTTATTGTGAGAAAAACCTAGATGAGTTTTTGTGCTGTAGTGATATAGCCCCTCTGGCCTCATGTACATCTACATCATCTATTTCATGGCCATCTACATGTCCATCGACCAGATGCTTTTCTGATGAATTATCACCATTTTCTCCATGTTCTGTACATAAACATTTAGATTCTATACAAGTTGGACCAAGCTCTTTTTTATCCCAAGAAGAATTTGCATGTACAATTTCCTCAGAATTGGAATTAGTGTTGGGAGGTAAAATGTTTTAATACAAATGTACATCGTTTAATACTACATGGTTGAGAATATAGTGACAAACTTTACACTCTGACAGGAAATCAGATTTATGACCCATCATGGGGTTGTTGTCCAATCACCTGAATAACAATCTGCAACAGGTGGCCTCTGTTGTTTAAATTTGATTTAAAATTATATTTTCAATTTTCTATGTTTCGCCAGTAAGAGCAGCAGATTCACACCACATGTACATGTATATTTTGTTTAACTTCAGGTTCACGTCTGGACAGAAGAAGAAGAAAGCTTCTTATTACAGCCAGGGAGGAGATGGACTCGCAGTTCCACCAAAGCAAAAACCATGAAGTTTTGTGGTCAAGGATAACAGACATGCTTAATTCTGCTGGTGTTAAGGTTACAAAAGCACAGGTGATGAACAAGTGGAAAAACATGAAGAAAAAATACAGAGAAGTATTGGATGCAAATAACAAAACAGGAAATAGTCCCACGACATGGAAATATCTTGAGGATTTTAACAGAATTTTCGGACATAAAGCCTCATCGACAGCTGTTTGCACATTTGACAGCAGTAGGAAAGGAAGGGGAAAATTGATTTCGGTTCCTAATGACTCAAATTCAACATCTTCAGAGGAAATGGATAAAGATGGTACATGTAAAGAGGTGGAGAAAGAACAGACAGGGAAGAGGAAGACAGAAAATCGTTCATCAATGTTTCAAAGGCTTGAGGATATTGGAAAGAGTATGGTAGAACAGATGGACAGGCATCAAGAAAAGAAAATGCAGAGATTTGACCGGTTCTTAGATATTTTTTTCTCAGAAAATATGAAGTGTCACAATTTATTTCTAAACGAAGTTACAATGTAATTATTTTTTCATGACAAATAGTCACATTCCAAAATATAATTTTATCATTGGCCAGGTTGCATAATTTTCATCTAGCTTATAGTATGGCGAGTGACGAGGAAATCAAATCCTCCCGTGCCTCTAACTTGACATTCTTCAAAATTTGTACAATTGATATGGACACATTGAAGATGTGAAAGTGATCAGACATTTTCGCAAAAATTACATATAGTTGAACATTGTCACATTTTAAGTATGCTGTGAATTGACGTACCTAACTTTATGATCTATTCCTCTTACAGCATTTATTTGACATCTTTTAAACTTTGTGCAGCTGTTATGGAAGCATTGAAGACGTGCACGGTCTGTGTGAAAGTGATCGGACATTCTTTGTCAAATTCTTATGTAGTTAAACTGTCATTTTTAAGCATAGTAGCTACTTTGTGTAATCAACTCCTCTCACAGCTTTTACTTGACATTTTTCAGATCTTGTACACTTCTTAAAAGCATTACATAATTGATTCTCTACCACAAATACTTATTTCATGTCAGATGTGGATCAAATACATTTTAAAGCAACCCAGTCATTTCTTTATATATCAGTGGTTCAAAGATGTGTTATCTTTACAGAAGTATTCTAGTCTTGCCAGGACAGTTGTAATTGTCACTTACACGCAATTGATATTAACAATGTTTTATTTTGTAAGAAAGTATTTCTTTCTAGTCATTTTAAATATTATATATACGTAGGTCATAAGAAATAATTTTTAGAATCTCATACTCTGTTCAAAAAAGTGAGGTTGGTATAGAAATTTGTCATTTATTTTTAAAGGTTGAAGATACATGTTCATATACATGTAACGATTTCATAGCAGTTGTGACAGTCTCATTTTCAGTACACAACTGGTATGAAAATGATTTAATGCGACCAGGGACTGGGATGAGAATCTTAACAAGTAATTTCATATGGCCTTAATATGTTTTTGTAATTGTTGAAATTGATATCAATTGTTTCTTTTTTATTGCTGAACTGATTTTCAGTAAACAATGAAAATATTATATTGAGTTGTTCAACTGGGGGAAATTCTTTTCCTTTCATGGCAACATTTGCATCAGCTGTTGGCGCCGTTGCAGTCCACACTGGTTATTGTTGTAAACATTTTGAAAGTGATTGGCATGTCCATCATTGTTAATTTCAACAAAGTCTTCAACACTGTCTTCATGAATGATACATAAGTTGTGCAAAATGCACCCTGAAACAATGGTTCTGACAATCTCTTTAGGGTCATGAATGGTGACATCAGTCAGACGTCTAAAACGTTTCTTCAAATAGCCAATACTTCTTTCCACAGCTTGCCTTGCTAATGACAGAACTCTGTTGAATCTTCTTTGTTGACCATTTAACCTGCCATTATCTTTAAATGGTGTTATAAGCCAGTCTTTAAGAGGATAAGCACTATCTGCTATTATATATTTATTTGCATCAAGATAATGACCTTGAATGGCATTGGCATGCAGACTAGAATTTCTAAATACTCTTGCATCATGGGTGGAACCAGGCCAGCCAGTATAAGCATCACGAATGAGCATATTATCAGCATCCACCACTATCCGTGATGAAAGAGTGGGAATTTCATTTTTGCATATGTTTGGCATGTGATACATTATATATATAGCTGCATAGATGGAAACTGCTTCCTGTTTATGTAATCTATGTCCCCCTTTATGCAAGATGCAAGTCGAATGTGGGTGCCATCTAGCACCCCAACAATGTCTGGCAGTCCACATTTTAACTGGAAATCCTGAGCAATGCGTTGCTGCTCATTAAAATCTGGCCAGCTAATTACCTTAATCAAATTAAATGTAAACAAGAATTAATAGTGTTAATTTCAAAGGACATTGGCGCATTTACCCGTCAGCTCGCCAACACTGTCCCTTAAATGGAAAATAGCGGATATGCATTGCCCTATTTGGTAACTTACAGCACTGTAGCATCGTTTTCAAAAGCGGGGAAGGGGCAACTTTGAAAAGGGGGTGGGGGTTACCAAATTTTCTTGACACAAAAAAAAGAAAAAGAAAATATTTATAACAATCTGTTAAAGTACGAGGGAGGGAGGTAAAATAGTGTCTCCCCCTGTTGCTACATGTACATCTCTAACTTATAGATTTCACCAAAATCCCAAATACATGTATCTTGTTTCTTTTTTTAATTCGCTGTATAGACAGTGTCGGCAGCCCATAGTAAATGCGGTAAGATTTTCTAGAAATTGACGTATTTTTTAAAATTCAAACTAACTGGTGGTAATTTTGATATGTGGATGGACGTATTTTTAACGTTGTAACTATTGGTACCTTTGACAGCTTTTCATTCACGGCTCTATTAGCTCCTTTTTTAACAGCGTGAACAGTTGACATCGATATGTTGTAATGATGCCCAATTTCCCTCATGGATTGCTGATTGGCAAGATAACATAGAAATACTAAAACTTGTTTGCGTGGATCAACTTCTGCAGAACCACCTCCGTGCTCTTACGCAAGCATTCCTCCTATCGTCAGTACAATTTCTTCGAACATTTCAATGCTTATTCTAAAGTGAAATCTAAAATCAGCGGACGTGAAAAGAGTGACGACATTCTCGGCATATCCTTCAATTCGAGGAGTAACTGAGCGGGAACAGGAGATTATGTCTCAGAAAAGTGAAGAGTTTTCATCAGAGCCATCATCAATAAAAAATTTCAAAAAACGTATTGAGAAAAGGAAAATTGTCAGCAATTGTCGAACTTACTCGGGTACTAACTATAGTTATTCGGCTGGAATTGCCTAATGTATTACACAATATTTATTTTTAGAAAAAAATGTCGTCACGATAGTAGGAACTATAGTTCCAGTCGAAGTCGCCCGAAGAAGAGTAGTCCAAAACAAACAGAGGTGGGTTGCGGTACAGAAATGTAAAGACAAGAGCTACTAGGACTTTCCCAGAACAAGACTTCCTTCGTAGAAGGGGATCCGGATTAAAATAGGTTCTCAATATCCCTTGCTTGTCGTACATGTATGAGGCGATTTAATGGAGCGGTCCTTCGGATGAGACCGCTAAAAACCGAGGTCCCGTGTCACATCACAGTAGATGTGGCACGATAAAGACCCTTCCTTGCTCAAAGACCGTAAGCGCTGAAGATAGGCCTAGATTTCGTAGCCCTTTACCGGCAATAGTGACATCTCCATATGAGTGAAAAATTCTCAAGCGGGACGTTAAACAAAATACAATCAATCAATTTCAGAAGGGAGACATATTGTTTTAGTGCGAGTTCTTCTTCCGTTTCTCATACAAAGTTAGTCCGGGCCGTACCTTTTTCGTCTTTTGACATAAGCCTTTCTTGGTATGTGGGTATACCATGATAAGACAGTGTGTCAGGTACCATTTTTGATGACCTTGACCTTTTATGTAAAAGTTAATTGATAGAATTTGAGGGCATTTTTTGCCCGGACCATAACTTTTTTTGTCTTTTTACTTAGGCCTTTGATATTTGGTATGCTATGATAAGAAAGTGTGTCACGTGTCATTTTGATGATCTTTGAACCTTTATACTAAAATTTTATTGTTTGTGACCCTAAAATGACTGAATTACACATTACTTTAAATGTATTACTTTCAGATGCAAGGATTAGTCCATTCTCATCAAAATTAATTGTTGCTGCGTTGCTTGGCAATTCCATTCAAGAGTTAGTAATGTAAAGAATTTATTTTCTAAATGCGTTGGTGTATTCTAGCACTGGTATGAATCTTTTTAATTTTGAAGAGGAGGAAGAAATGTCTCTTATATTCTATCCTTTTTTTTGTTTGTCTTCTTAAAATTCCGTCTTTGTCCGTTTTGTTCTCACATTAATGCCGATATCTGAATTGCTCAGCCGCGTTTGATTAGAGTTTTGGACAACAGACGTCCTAAACGTATTGTGGGAACAATGTGAGTGTGGCCCAAATTAATTCTTTATTGGCAAAATGATTTATTACTAGAGATATAATCTAACGCCTGGAAGTGGATCACAGAAGACGTGTAATTGGTTTTTGCTTTGGATGGGGTGTCTGTGTACAGAGTTACAACTGTTATTGTGGACTACATATAGGAAGAAGAGCATTAGTTTACTTTGATTTCCTTTAATGGCATTTCATCGCTAATGCATAATTTTTGGGAAAATCAAACTTCCGTGAAATGATAAACATGTTATCATTTTAAATGATATAAAAATTCCATTAGGGGCGCGATATAAACAAAATATGTATTGAGTCGCGTACAATATATCGAATTGGATTTTATACTTGAAGGAAAACGAAAAATGGACTGATGTATCTGAAGGGATTGGGTTTACGTTTTTTGAAAAAAATAAATATTTTTCATTTCTACGAGGAGACGTAGTCATCCTTTAAGTAAAATGGCTGACCAGACGATTTTCATTTTATAATTTTTTTCCAATATTTCGACTCATCTCCCACTGGATAATAATAGACAAATTTAATATTCAAAATGTGGTAGAAAATTATTGATTTCTGATTTGTATTCATGATCTTTGAAAATAGAGTTCATGAGAAATGTAATAAATAAATTTATTCCGAAAATAGATGTTTTCTAAAGAAGGGAAAACCCTCAGTTTATCATCATTGTATTATGAGTTATATCTGAAAGAAAAACAAGCATTCTGAGAGTATTGCATGGCAATACATAGTCCCCTACCGGTTGCAAAAATTACTGTACCACAACATTATTCAAAGTTCATTATGTAGGTTATGGTAAAAGGAAAAATTGGGGAACCAGGATAGGAAATCAACTACTATCAGAGTAGAGACTAGACCATGTAAAATAGCGAAATTTAGAATTAATAGGTTTAATTAGGTCTTTAACCAAGTCAATAAACTGTGCCATGTAGGTGATCATGAATAATTTAGCTATATTGTTGTATTACTATGCTAGAAGTTTTAATGATAAGAAACTTGGATGTAAACTAACAATTCATGCTATTTTTCTAAGTTCAATGGTTTAATGAAAAATCAACGGACCGAGACGATATTCGAAAATGATAAGTAACTTTTTATGGCAAAGCAATGTACCAATTATCAAATAAATATCTGCAAGCACAACCAACAAGTCTGGAAAACTGATAATTCATGCTATTTTTCTAAGTCCAAGGGCCATAACTTAATGAAAAATCAACGGACCGAGACGAAATTCGAACTAGATCTGCAACGTGTTACGGCAAAGCAATGTACTAAATATAAAATAAATATCTGCAAGAACAGAGAAAAAAGTGCGGAAAACTGGACTGACGGACAGACAGACGGAGCGCAAACCTAAAGTCTCCTTCGACTTCGTCCATAGGGGACTAAAAACACAAATGAAAAATTATATATGCAATGTATGTATTCAACTACACGTGTGTTTTGTTTATGTTGACATCTAACTCGAAGAACATTCTGGGCAGAAACGCTGATCCCGCGCCAAGTTGTTGACAGTTCAAGAACATTTTCGATAAAGTTATGATCGTCATTTATCGAAAATATTTAACTTTCCTTTCGATTATTCATCTAGTAAACAGTAAAAAAAAAATAAACACGATATATATCGGGGTCATTTGATGTTGTATTGACCAATTTGAAGTAAATGTAGATCACGGTGTTGGGTCCTTATATGTCCGCCCAATCCCCCCAATCGTCTGGTTTGTATAAAGGCTTCTCAGTAAGAGAGATTTCCGGTCACGTCAATCCCGGGTGCAGGCCAAACCCGATCGACACTACACTCCCCCCCGTTTTGAAGATACCCCCTTATATATAAGGGAAATAGGGACTCAGCAAAATATAGGTCCCTATGTCATCTTAGTTTCTCTCTCGTGGGTCATTACTTAACTGAGGTTACCCATATCTTTCCATAAACATCCTACAATTTATTAAAACCCAAAAATAAATTCCCCTCAAAATAAAACGCCCTACATGGGGTATCAAAGTTATATACTTAAATGTCCCCCTCACCGGTAGAGTTGCGCCCAATTCCTGGACGTCTCCTCTATTACCTCTCCCGTTGACCTCCCCTGAAGATCTGCTATGGCCTTAGCCACCTCTCCAATGTATTGTGGGTGACCATAATCTCCACCATGGGGGAAGTAAGAGGCATATGATCCCAGAAGAATTTCCCATTCCCTCATCTGCTCTGGGTTAAAGTTGGACGCCAGTTTCATAAATCCAAAGTACAGCCTGGAGTACTGGTTCCTCCAGGCTCTACCTCCCCCCGGAGAAACAGAAGTGGGTTTTCTGTAAGTGAGATATCCCGGCTTGACTAAGGATTTCCCTACAATACCCCCCCCCCACACTTCCCAAACTAAAGGGTCCCCCTTAGTACCGCGCAAATGTAGGACCAAGGGGATGTCTTCCCTGGTGTGCTGCAGAGCCCACCGGAAAGTAGATGTCTGCAGCGACCTCTTCCTATGAGAGGCCCGCTCAAAATCCAACCCGACCTCCCCTGGGGCACCTACCCTTAGGCTCTTAAATAACTCCCCAAGCAATGGTGGTAGAAGTCATTATTGTGACTCGCCTGCTTGGAGTGTACCCCAATGACCACCTTCCATGGTATGTGGCCTAACTACTGTTCTAGTTGTGGGCCGCTGGGACAGTATTTGAAATCACAGTATATAATTACCCCTCCCTCTACCCTGACTGGAACCGTAGACGCTGGAGCTACGCCCTACTTAAAACTGAGGAGGCTGTCAACTGAGCACCTCCCCAGCCTCCTACGAACTCGATCATAGTACCAGTGGATATCTACTGTGATGAACGGGTCAGGGTCTGGGGCCCTAGTTACTGCAAAGGGATCATTTCCCCGCCTACTGAGGATTCCCCTCACCATACCACTAGCCACACTGGTACTGGAGGGTGCAACCACAGAAGATTGATTGATTGGAGTTTTACGCCGTTTTGGCAATATTTCAGCCATTTTACGGCGGTTAACTAATTCAATTATGTTTGGTTGTGAGTGTTTAAGTTTCCCTGACGGCCCCCAGTGAGCCTACTCTTTTTCGAACATCAGGGAAACGATCTGATCGGGTTTTACGCCGTTTTGGCAATATTTCAGCCATTTTACGGCGGTTAACTAATTCAATTGTTTGGTTGTGAGTGTTTGAGTTTCCCTGACGGCCCCCAGTGAGCCTACTCTTTTTCGAACATCAGGGAAACGATCTTTTGCGTGCCAAGGGGGTTGTGATTCTTGACACGGGACACCCTTTAACGTCCCATCCGACGGACATAAAAGTTAAAAATACATGTATATAAACAGGTTAAAAAAAATTATTCGTGTATTTAAACAGTTGCATTATAAAAGTTTTCAAAATTTTCTGTAAAAGTCGCATTCTTGTAAATATTGTATAATATAATGATTGTCGATATTTGTAAAAAGTTCTTTCATTGATTGCACACTATTAAAAAGCATATTTCGTATGGGCGTAAAATCACTACATTCTAAAAGAATGTGATGTATAGTTAAAGTACAGTTACAAGATTTTCATTCAGGCGGAGGTTCTTTGTTTAGTAGGTATGAATGTGTCAATTTTGAATGTCCAATGCGTATTCTTGAAATAATCACTTCGTCTTGGCGTTTCATTACGATGTTACACGATTTGTTTACTTTGTTTGAATAGAATAAAGTTTACTTGTATCACAGAAATCCCAATAGATTTGGCAAACAGTATTTACATATAGTTTTATGAAATATTTAAAATCAGTGTATGGAATTTTGAAGTGTACAATATCACCTTGAAGTGCATTTGTGGCCGCTTTGGTGTTGTCATGGATACCAATGTGACTTAGGATCCAGCAGAACTCAACTATTTTACCTTGTTTGGTTAAAAGATAGTACCGGTGTAAGATATCTAAAATATATGGATGATCAATATTCATGTTGTTTATTGACTGAAGACATAATAGGGAGTCTGAGAATATAGTAAAATTTTTGTCATTAGAAGTTTGTATGTATTCAAACGCAAGCCTTTGCTTCGGCGGTATAAATGGTTGCTTTATTTGGAAGTCGTGCAGAGAAAACGTCGTTTGTGATTACTGCAGCAGCAGCGACTTTATTTTGGTCTTTTGAGCCATCTGTGTAGATATCAATTGTAGTATGTTTGGATTGTTTTATTTCGGATAATTTTTGCTTGAAAATGGCGGAATTTGTTTCAGATTTTTTACATTCAGAAAGTGATATGTCTACTTTGGGTTTTAGTAGTTTCCATGGTGGTATTTCAGAAGGAGATGAGGGTTTTACGATGTCCAAAGGTAAGTTAGAATCACGTATATGTTTTGTTTTGTTTTTTAACTCGTAGACCGATTGATTTCATGCACTTCTTGTTTTTGTCATATAAATGATCAAACTGCGGATGGAAAACGCAGTTAAATGCCGGATTCTCAAAGTTAGCTTTTGATTTAACAATATATTGTAATGTAAGTAGATCGTTCGTAGATCGAGGGGTGGTTCGTTGGCCTCAACCTATAAACTGTCTACAGGAGAGGTTCGGAAAGCTCCTGTGCACAGTCGAAGTCCTTGATGGTGAACTGCATCGAGGGCTTTGATATAGGATGTTTTTGCAGCACCATATACTATACAGCCGTAGTCTAGTTTAGACCGGATTAGAGAGCGATACAGATGTAGAAGCACATTTTGTGTTTGCAACAACTTTAATTATATCAAGAGCTTTTGTACACTTCTCTTTGAGCATTGCTATATGAGGAATAAAAGAAAGTTTATTATAAAAAATGACACCTAAAAACTTTTAACTCTTTTACAACTTTAATTGGAGTACCATCTAATTGCAATTGAGGATCATCGTGGTGTTTTCGCTTAGAACAGAAATGTATGCATGCAGTTTTAGTTTTGGAAAAATTAATACCATTTACATCAGCCCAATTTTGGATTTTGTTTAGACATAACTGTAGTTTTCGCTCACTGGAGTTCATGATTTTAGATTTATAACAGAGAACAAAGTCATCGACATATAAACTTCCATGGAAGTCGTTTTTAAGAACATCAGCTAGACTGTTTATTTTTAGACTAAATAATGTAACCGATAAAATACTTCCTTGCGGCACGCCCATTTGTTGTTCGAAATTGTCTGAAAATGTAGATCCTAGGCGAACATTGAAATCTCTATCACTTAAAAATATTTTGATGAAGTTTGGTAAATGCCCTTTAAGGCTTATATTATGAAGATATTTTAAGATACCGTATTTCCATGTGGTATCATGCTTTTTCTAAATCAAAAGATATATAGAGACGACATGCTCTTTGTTAACAAAGGCATCTCGGATATAGGTTTCAAGTCTTACTAACTGGTCGATTGTGCTTCGATTTTTCCTGAAACAGTATTAGCTATGCTGTTACATATGTCTTTCTCTCATATCTACGTATGTAAGATACAGATTTTATTATCTGTGACTATTTGATTGTATATTGTAACATTGTATATCAGTTAGAATGTTATTGGTTTCGAGAAACCATACCAAGCGTTCATTGATCATCCGTTCCATGGTTTTACATACGCAGCTTGTTAAGGCTATTGGTCGATAATTATTAGGATCTGAGTGATCCTTTCCCTGTTTTGGAATAGGAATAATTGTAGCCTGTGACCAGGAAGATGAGAAATTACCACTTTCCCAGATCATGTTAAAAATTTGCAGAGGAAATTCTTTGGTAGGTTTAGGAAGATGTTTTATGATTTGATAATGGATCTGATCCGGGTCTACAGCTATATCATGAGACTTTTCTAGAGATTTCAACAACTCATCATAAGTAAATGGTTCGTTATAACACTCATTGGTTTCAGATGTAAAATCCAAAGTTTTTTGTTCTTCTTTTGTTTGAAATAAAATTTGGGCTCATGTTGTCTTTTGATGAGTTTTTAGAAATAGTATTAGCTATACTGTTACATATGTCTTTCTTATCTGTGACTATTTGATTTCCTACCTTTAGGTGTTGATAGTTTTTCCCGGAACCTTTTCCTTTTATTTTCCTTATCGCATTCCAAACTTTATTCATAGGAGTATGCGAATTTAGATTTGATACAAATATTTTCCAGGATTTTCGTTTACTTATATTTATGGTTCTACTAGCCTTAGCTCGATATATACGAAAATTATTAAGATTTAAAGAAGTTGGTGATCTATTGAATAGTCTTTCTGCTTTTTTGCGAGCTTTAATTGTTTCACTGCATTCTTCTGTAAACCATGGGTTTTTTTGATTTTGGTAGAATTTGTTGAGGTTTTTGGTATGCATTTATTTGCTATTTGAAATAAAGTTTCAGTAAATTTTTGAATGGGGTCTGGATGGTTTTCAAACTTTTCAGCTGCGATATCTTGTAGACACAGAGCTTCAAAACATGGCCAATCGGCTAACCACAGAAAAGGGGGACACCTCCGCTTCTAACCTCCCAGTAGGCACCCCAGGGCATATAGCCATAATTTGGTCTCTCTGGACAAGGCTCAGGAGACCCATGACTACAACCTGAACCTGCCAATGCGCCAACACTGTTGGACTGTTAATCGGCTGGGAACAAAATCCATCGGGAACCTCCTACCCTGCCTTCTCGCAGATCTGCCTAAGGGCTTTACTGAAGGATTCTAGGAAGATGTCTGCTCCTAATGCTGCTGTTACCATTGGCACTAGGGCCTCTGGCGTCCCCACCCCTGTTGCCTTAGCGATTGCTCTCAATAAAGTGGCTCTCTGTCTCGCTAACTGGAGCGAGGTGATTTCCAAGCAGTGGAACAGCTCAGGTACGTGGGCGTCTGCTGATGGTCACCAACCTCGGTTGTCAATACCCCGCACCCAGGAAAAGGACACCGGGTTTGACTTGAGGATGGGACAGCTAAAGAATAGGGCCCTGGTCTATGACGAATTTCATTTTTATTAGCCGTCCTTTCTTGCCAACCTTTCCTTGAAGCTAGGCCTACATTTCATTTTCCCTGTCCCCTCCCATACCGGGGCTTGAGAAGGGGACTCATCAGGTGGTCCCTCTTCTCCCTGGATTCCCTCCTCCCAGGAACAATGCTCTTCAGCATCAAACACAAACTCATCGAGTACAATGGACTGAGAGTTACCCCCCCCCCCCCCCCCCCCACCATCAGGGCTGCACTCAGCTTCCATAGAAGCCTGCTCCAAGGTGGGCGGCTCCAGTGATCCCAGACAAAACCCTACCAAAGTTAATGGGGACCCCTCTTCTGCCAGGATTTATAGCTCCTCTAGACCTCCCCAATATTTTATGCAGACATCCCTTATACCCCCATAAAACCTTCTGTCACTCATCAGGCTCCATTCTTTCTTTCTTTTCTGTATTCTATTTTACTTCTTGCCCCCTGAAAGAGAATTAAGGATAAGATTATGCTTTAGATTTAAGCCTATCAGACCGTCGTGGCAATGTCCCTGTTGCCCCCATGGGTTCCCTCTCTTGGGAGCATAGTGAGCATTTATACTTGTCAATGCCCTTTGCCATTTCTGGCGAGACACCTCCACACTTCCCAGTCAAAACAGATGTTGCATTGAATCAGTAAGTCCCACTGTGGGGCTGTTTTTATATACAAAAGGCTTCTGACTCTCCCTCAGTTGTAGTGCTTTCATCTGCAGAAGAGACTGGATCTGAAACCTCTATCCCCAAGGATTTAGCTTCTAACCCTAACGATTTTTCAGTATGAAGAAGTTGCCATGGTTTAGTTTGATAGATCTCTATGAAAAACTGGGGTGGAATTACCCCGTCTTGATTCCCCAGGCATAAGATAATCCCATTCTTGGACCTGAACAACTTTACCCCCCTCCCCTCCCATCCAAAGCTTTTTGAACATCTAAATAAATCAAAACCTTCGTAGATTTCTTAAGTTCATAAGTGTCTTCCGAGATAAAGTGGATGTGGTTTCTCCCCATTCTACTCAACCCCTTACTTTCTAAAACCCCTAGATTTGTTCTGTGGACTGCAGATACTTTTCATTCCGTATAAACGGTTGGTTGTATAATTTTTAACGTCTCTCTCTCTCCCGAGAATTTTCCATTCATAAGACGTCGCCATTGCCGGTGAAGGATTGCAAAATTTAAACCTATGCTCTACGCTTTCGGTTCTAGAGCTAAGAGGGATCTTTAACGTGCCACACCTGTTATCACATACATGTAGGACCTCAGATTTTTGCGGTCTTATCCGAAGAACTGCCCCTTACGACAAGCAAGGGCTACTGAGGACCTATTCGAATCCGATCTCCACAGGATTTTATCGAAGTGTTATATAGCCTAGCATGATATCGAGTATTCAAGAGGAAAAAATCCAACAACAATGTATCAATACATGAATACAAGACAAAACGGAGTAACTTTAAATTAATATTAGCAAGAAGGAAAAATTCAACAAACCAACTGACAATGCAGCTAATATAATATGTAACTGATTGATAGGGCCTATCCCGATTAGGTGCAGTTATCTTCAGTGAAATGTACAAGACAAACATCTTCCTTTCCAGGATTCCATAATTTATTTGTTTTCCTGTTCATCCGTTTAATCGCCATCATCTATTTCAAGTGTAATTTCTGGTCTGTGGAGAACCTGTGCCCCCCCCCCCCCCCCCCCCCCCCCCCCCCGTGGTACACAACAGTATTTCACCTTGTCTAACTGATAAAGCGCGTTCAGTACCACGTGTATGAAATGATAAAATATTGGCAATCCACAAAATTTGACTCGATCTCACAGTATGCTTAGAAAAGTAGTAGTGAGGATTATTAAACGTGACAAAGCCTGTCCAGACACAGGTCCCCCGTTATTCCTAGGTCATATCCAACAGTCCAACTAATGTTGAGTATTTTATGAAAGAAGCTGTCATAACACGAGATGTGCTGTAACTCACCCGACTTGATGGAGCAATGTGCATGGTACAGTATATAATCTCCATTGTGCGGTACACATACTGTTTGTGCAGTCAGTGGACTATAAATGCACTGCATGTAGTATGTGAAAAGACGTGCACCTCCTGTAAGTACAATGTATTTGACAAATTATGCAGCGACGCAGGACCATATACTCATAAATACGTGTATGCATGTCGTTTTCTTTGACGTGATGGAAGGGATTGATTGACAGTTGTAACAATTACCCAAAGCTCCGTGGTAGTGCTAGACGGAGAATTAACGTGGTGCATAATCATTTACAACCATCAGTTATCTATACTTCACCGTTGTAAGCTAATTATCGCGCCGAATGCTCTCAGGGGAATAATGTTCAATATGTGTTGGCAATCCCGACTCTGATAAAAAGTAAGTTTATTCTATATCTCAAGTCAATACGATTAAAGCTAGATTATCATTCGAGCTATTAAAGATAACACTTATCGTAGTAAAAGATATTTCTGAAGTTATCCCACGTAAATTGATGTTGGTCTTGATTTAGCTCACCCGTTAATCGTTTGTAAACCGTTGATATTTTCTAAAGAACAGTTGTTTCAAATTCCAACAAAGATATGTTTTATACTTCAAACATTGACCATGCAATAAAACATTTGAGTAAGGCTAACACGGATCACATAACAGTGTATATAACCTAACACAATATATCAGGTTTGATAAGTTATATTCATACAGAATAAATAATGTGGTGACCAATTCCCCAATAACGAGCCCTGAATCGCGGGATAGGGGCGGGCGGGAGTAATTTGACTACATAGTAGAATCCCCCATGTATAATATAAACAAGAAAATAATTCATCAAGCCAAGTATACGATAAAATGTATTCAAGAATAGAAATTAACACGACCAATTTGCAAACTCCAGAAATAGTTTGATATCCAGATTAAGGGGAAACACTATACCTGTATTATAACAAAGTATCCGAGGATTATCTGTTATGCATGGGGAAATGTTCGCATTCCCCAAGTCGATGCTAGACACGGGTATCAAAAATGCATTTGTTTATTCCCAAATTAGAACTGCAGCATTGCACTAACGATACTATTACATGCAGTTTTAAATTCTTTAAATACTTTCATACTTCCGATTTCATAATCAAAATACGGTTAAACACAGGAGCTTCGCGCCCTTCACTCCATCACAGCTTCGTGCTGGACCACCTGGGGACCTAAAGGTTGACCCAAGACCCACTGGCTCCAATATGTTTTCAAAGCCCCCTAAACGGAAGACCTGGATCCACTACTTCACACACACAAGCATATATATACGTGTATGTGTGTGTATATATATATATATATATATATATATATATATATATCCATTGTCACCTGCATATGGTGTTTATATATCTCAACTGATTCGATATGCAAGAGCTTGTTCTGGGTATAGTCAGTTTTTAAATCGAGGTAAGCTACTGACAAACAAGTTGATGGTACAGGGATTTCAACAATCTCCATTGAAGTCAGCATTTCGCAAATTCTATTGTCGTTATAACGATCTAGTTCGTCAATACAACCTCGCATTGGGTCAAATGCTGTCTGACGTGTTCCATACCGATTGTTAAGCCGTTCTTGGCACACTGATTTTGACTGCGGATAACTCCGTTTACCTGATCAGGATATGGGGCTCACCGCGGGTGTGACCGGTCAACAGGGGATGCTTACTCCTCCTAGGCACCTGATCCCACCTCTGGTGTGTCCAGGTGTCCGTGTTCGCCCAACTATCTATTTTGTATTGCTTGTAGGAGTTATGAGATTGATCACTGTTCGTTATCTTCACCTTGCATGTATGTGCGTGTGTAATTAATGTTGATGATATTAATCACTTAGGATAGGGTTGGAGATGTCCCAGGACAGTGTTAATGCAGTGTATTGCCCAACTATCTATTTTGTATTGCTTGTAGGAGTTATGAGATTGATCACTGTTCGTTATCTTCACCTTGCATGTCAGACCTACAGAATGAAAAATACTTGTGCGTATGTTTCGATTATTAAATCAAGCTCAAGTCTAGAGGAGTTCCAAAAGGTTATAGTACGTATACATTTCTGTTACATCACACAACCCCTATCGTCATACATGTAATGAGGCATTACAGCTTACAAATGTTGAAATTAAGGACATTTGATTAAAACACAAAATGGATGTTTGGGTCGATATATTTTCAGTATATATATATATATATATATATATATATATATATATATATATATATATATATATATATAATTCAATAAAAAAAAGCAGGAAAATATAGAGTTCCAAAATATGTTTAAATATATTTTGGAACTGTATATTTTCCTGCTTTTTTTATTGAATTATTTTGACTGTGTGATATCAACTCTTTCTATTTGGATTATATATATATATATATATATATATATATATATATATATATACATATACATTTAAGTCCTTCTTCCCTATATAACTCTTTGGACTTAATTAAGAAATCATGGAAATACAAATATCTATTGGCACAAACACCATTACAATAATTGGCAAAGGCCCATTGAACATCAATACATAATTAACATAATTTTTATACAGTTGAAAGTAATTAACTTCCGTATTCAAAACAATAATTTTCAATACTTTATGTATATCACTGTTAAAATATATTTGTAGCATGTATCTTTCATTGTCCAGAGTAGAATAAGATTTACATTACATTCCTTATGATAAATTGTATTTATTTTACTCAAGAAACATATCAAAATTTAGTTTTCATTTCATGAGTTTTGAAAATGTTTGTAGCAATTGCTATTAATTGAGTGATTGTATATTGTTTAACGTCTCGCTTGAGAATTTTCCACTCATATGGAGACATCGCCATTGCCGGTGAAGGGCTGCTAAAAAGTTGGGCCTATGCCCGCCGCTTACGGCCTTTGAGCGGGGGGGGGGGGGGGGGGGTATTTATCATGCCAACAGGGCCTCGGTTTTAGCGGTCTCATCCGAAGGACCGCCCCATTTAGTAGCATCTTACGACAAGCAAGGGGTACTGAGGACCTATTCTAACCTGGAATTTCATAGTGGTGCCGCCATCCCCAATTTCCAAGGTAGAGCTACGCTGTTGTGTGACGTCACATGTGTTTACCCCTACAATAATGAACTTTTTATGAACGCTTTTAATTATCTTTTACCTAAAATTAAGCAAATGTGCTCTTCTAGAATAAATAGAATTTGAAATATACATGTATGCAATGAATTTGAATGAATATAAAAAAGTTATTGACTACATATTGGGAACTCTGCCCGCCCTCGGTCTTTGTTCGGAAACGGATCTGATAAGTCCAGTTCACTTTACCGTGCAAAGGCCTCGAGCGGGCATTTGTCTTGATGTTCAGTACATATACATACAAGTTAGTATATTATGCCTGTAGCGCAGATTCCAGTTTGTATTTACATCGTGTCTTTTGGGGTCTGGGTGAGTCCACAAGGGTGTTTTACATAAGAATTCTTCTATAAAATGTTCTTCTCTACAACCATAAGACTGTAATTCTTCAAATTATTATGCAAATATCATCGTTTATTGTCGCTTCCAGATTGTTCACACCGTGAGTGACCCTTGGCATATGGGGATCGATAAGAGAGGTTAAAAGTTTTATGGTTAAATGTAAGAATAATCTAAAGATTGAGCTTCCAAGACACAATAATATATATATACATGTAATTATGTTAAACTAATATCCATTTTTTTGTAGTGTTATTTCAAGTCGCAGTCCACACTACCCCTCCCCCAACCAACACGACTTTAGGGTGTGGGTGGGGGTACTAGTATAATAATAAATTGAGTATTTATGAAAGTACAACTGTTTGCTAGTCGATATCCCCATGGACCTCATGTTGTCAACCTTAACACAAAGTGTTTACAGACTTGTTACAAAATACATAAACTTAAAGCTTAGTTGATGAGACTTAAACTTATCGATAATAAATAAAAAGATAATTGGTGTTCGTCCGTATATATTTAAAGGTACATTACCTCAATTCAGAGGGGAGTGGGAAAAATCAGAGAGACAAGGGGTCTGTTGGTCATTTTTAGATCCCCAGTTCGCCCTGATGGGGGTCCAGGGGCAAAACCCCTGTAACGTCCTGTGTTTATTTGTATTTTAATAATGAAATCTGGTGTAAAACTCTTAGAATTAAGTACACATGCTGAAATCGAATTGGGAATAAAAATGGTTCCGTTTTAAACTTCACCCACGCTGTTGGCTCCCCGTGTCCAGTATCGACTTCGTGATGTCTGTATTTTGTATAGGATTTCTCTGAACTTCCTCGATATACAATTTATAGCACTTGATTTTTTGAGGCACATCTGCTGATTGCAAGATGATTTATTTTAAGTTCCTGTTACAATTTTAACCGGACAGATCCAATTTTATAACCTAACCTAGGAATATTTCATACAATTATACTTAAACTCCTAAGTGCTCATACATGAATGACAGTACATGTAATGTTTTTTTTTTTTAAATGTGAGTATTCAAATTAAATTGTTTCATGATTGTGTTTCCAATTTTAAATAAGATATTTCATATTACAATTTCCGTGTGGGAATAATTATCTTGTTATCACTAATATTCATCGTGCAAGTTGTGTTGGAGTTGTACTATATGATAAGTGTGCTTATCTATATATAAAAAGTTGAAAGTATACGTGTATATAATACATGATAAGTAATTGCAAACTATACAGATTGTTTATGGTTTAAATGAATGTAATGGTCACTATGAGAAAGCATGAACCTCTATTTGTTATACTATATCTTTAAAATTGACTTGGCCTGTGTTTGCACATGAACGAAGCAAATCTAACAGCTACACGTTTCTTTCCAGGCAGACAGATATATAAACTGATATCGTACGTGTGCTTTAATGGCGGTAATGTAAATACTCGTTCTGTCCGATACGTTAACAGTTGCACAAATCGTATTTTTGATTAACTCCTGGTGGAAAACACAGGAAACTGTAAACACTCTTCCACCGTGCATACACAAAACTTAAAATAGTTTATAATGGGGGAGGAGTGTAGATATAATAAATACAGTTCCAAGATGTTGTAGCACTGACCTGACATCTTGGCAAAGTAAGCTCGTGATTTTTATCCTACAAAGAATTGATTGTGATTAACGCTGGATTTAAAAAAAAAAAGATGTTTGAAACTGTTAGTCCAATTATGAATTGCTACATTCTGTTGTATGTTTGAAACTATGAAATGCATAGTGCATCAGTTTGGCAGTGTCATTTAGTATGTAAAATTGCGTGTCAAACAGTGTTTACATCAAAACTGAGTAAAACCTTTTCAGTGCAATTGAAGGCAGGTACGCGCTCCTTAAATATACTAAAATGATGTTTCGTTACAGACGTCTTTAGGTTCGGATCCTGACAATGTTGCACACTGCTTTTGTCTGTCATGTTGAATTTGTAGTCTATTAAATCTGAATCTTCAAGATACGACACGAAAGTTAATTACAATATGGGGAGGGGGGGGGGGGGGGCTTTCCTGTTATTAATCTAATTTAAAACGCTATACCCGTCTGCAACTGTAAAGTGGCTTTGACACAAGTCCCCCGCCTCGGAGAAGCAATATAATTCAGATAATGTGGTGTATCTTCAGTATATGGTCATGCAATAAAGTTGCGTCATCGGGTCAGTTCCGTGTACAGGAAGAATCGACTTTAGTCGGAGTACTTGGACCTGCATAAGCCTTCTATCGTGTTACAGTTATAAACTTCATCGATCCCCATTTCTTGTAGAGGTCATAACTGATGAGGCGGTCTTACGGACAGATGTTGTTTGTCCAGTTTAATTTCACCATAAAGTAAGTACACATATTTCATTCTATCATACTTCTTGTGTCCATAATTTTTATTTCAAGAAATTTCTATCCCACGAACATGAACAGATTCTATGGAATTTTTGAAACTTGAAACAATGAACTGAATTCTCAGTTTTGAAAACAACATTTTCTCTATTTTGGTCGATGTATGCCTAGTGTTTGTATTCATTGGAACCGATGACGAGGCTCCTCTTCTTACCCAAAACATTCTTTTAAAGCAGAAGAAGCAAATCAGTTCTCATTGTAATCTAAAAAAGGTTGGGGGAAAACGAAAAATGCGATTTACTGTAACAAATTGACAAGGAAACCTGTGTTCCTTGTGTCGGTCCGGGAAGATGGCATTTGTTAAAAACGTCTGCAATATGAGAAATTAAATAAGAATTTTTTTTGTGATCTCAGGACTAGAGTTTCTAAGAATGTTTTATGTTCTAAGTGTATTCGTGAGTAATCTTGGTAAATAAACAATAATTTAGTATGCCTTTTAAAGTAGATTCACCCTCTCGCGTATCTGGTTTTGGATTTTATATAACAGTATTCACATGGTTTATTTGTCTTCAGTTGTTTTTTTTGTTGGCACTCTGTTTTTCCCTAAAATACCTCTTACAAGTTTATTGTTTTGGATGATTTCAAAAAGTTTGGTTGAGCATCACTGAAGAGACATCATTTGTCGAAATGCGCATCTGGTGCATCAAAATTGGTACCGTATAAGTTTTACATTATGACCCCTGTGTCGAGGCTTCTGCTGGTGGACTGTTAGTCTCCGAGGGTCTCTACAGCCCAGTAGCTAAGTACTTCGTTACTAGCTTGAAAATACGAATGTATATCTAATTGCTGTGATGAAATTTAGAAATCCATTTCAAAATTAAGGATTATTTCCCTCATGCATAGCTCTTATCCTTAGACGAATTTGGCTCCAGTTTTTTTTGGGGGGGGGGGGGGGGGGGGGGGCACTGTTTTCCCCTAAAACAACTCTTAAAAGTTTATTATTTCGGATTTCAAAAATTTCGGTTGAGCATCACTGAAGAGACATTATTTGTCGAAATGCGCATCTGGTGCATCAAAATTGGTACCGTATAAGTTTTACATAGTTAAAATCTAACTCATATATGATAGAAAGATGGATTTCAGTTGTACCTCAACACATTTCCTAGAAGATAATCATGACATCATTTCTTGTATTTTGATAATTTTCATGCGATTCCTGTGGGGATTCGGGTTAGAATAGGTCCTCAGTAAACACCCCCACCCCAGGGATCCGGGTTAAAATAAGTCCCCAGTACCTCATGCTTGTCATGAGAAGCGACTTAATGGGGCGGTCCTACAGAGGACGTCCGGATTAGAATAGATCCTCAGTAACAATCAACCGTATGTCTACATCTGTTACACGTATATGGGCAGCTGACAAGTCGGTGAGAAGAACATATCATTAATGTTAAGGTTCCAATTTAAATGAAAAAAAAAAGATTGATTGATTGGATATTGTTTATTCAATCAATATTGAATTGATTATTATCAATTATTATTCAATTGGATATTCTCGAGCGGGACGCTCGAGAATATTTTACTCATATGGAGACGTCACCACTGCCGGTGAAGGGCTGCAAAATTTAAGCCTATGCTCGGCGCTTATGGCCATTGTGCAGGGAGGGATCTTTATCGTGCCACACCTGCTGTGACACGGGACCTCGGTTTTTGCGGTCTCATCATATGGATTTGAAAAAAAACAACATATAATTAATGTGACATGGTTTGTCATCATCATTTATTATTGCTTATCATCAGTTTTTAAAGCTGTATGACCCGATGTTCATGTATTATTTTTGTACATAATTACTTTAAAGCAGATTAATTACTTTATAAAGTTATTAACTTTCCCTTAATTACATGCTTGAAAACATCTGCATGTAAAAGAAAACAGTGCGAATATTATTTAGAAAGTAAATATAGTGGTTACATATATAAATCATCCCATAATATACATCTATAAATAAACCCACACGCGTCAGGGGAATCCCAACATGATGTATTAACTCATACGCAAATGTCTAGTTTTAAGGCTGAAAGAGCGTAAAACAACGAATTACTAAGAGGTATTTGATATTTATATTTCTATTAAACTTATGGTACGGTACTGTTATAACAAAATACACAGCTTTACACAAATAAGACCACCGATGATCTGAAAGTTTGAACTGGTCACGTGGCTGTCACTTGAAATGGCAGAGTGACGCTGTTATTTGTAAACATCGATTTAAAATCAAATTATTTGGGTTAAAACAGGTGAAATAATTTATGATAGGTCGTACAGTCTCATAACTACAGACGTACGATGATTTAATAGCGTTTTTACGAGATGGGAAAAAAAATATTGTAATTCGGACCATACATCTTTAATCGAGACAGGCTACTAACAAACAAGTTGACGGTGCAGGTTTTTCAACAGTCTCGACTGAAGTCAGTATTTCGCAAATTCTATGGTCGTTATAACTATCTAGTTTGCCAATAGGTCTAATGCTGTCTGACTTGTTTCGTACCGATTGTTAGACCGTTCCTGGCACACTAATGTTGTCTACGGGTAATTCCGTTTACCTTATCAAGATGTAGACTCATGGCAGGTGTGACCGGTCGACAGGGGATGCTTACACCTCATAGGCACCTGATCCCTCATCTGGTGTATCCAGGGGTCCGTGTTTGTCCAACTGAACTCTCAATTTTATATTGCTTATAGGAGTATGTTATATTGCTTATAGGAGTTATGAGATTGATCACTGTTCGTTATCTTCACCTTTCATTATTGAATATTGTTGAAAAATAATTAGAAATTCAGTTATTGAACATAAACATATAATGTTTATATTTCCATTTTGGGGTATACATACTCTGAAGAAAAACAAAAATGCTGTTAAAATTTCTTTTATTGGAAACTTTATACATGTACATAAATCTTAATGTTATGAAAGAAAAACGGTATCCTTAAGAATCTAACATTCATATGGAACCTTGGGTATTTTAGAAGGACAGGGGCAGTTCCAGAAAAAGTTAACTAACCTGGGTCCAAATGTTTGTTTTTTTTAACTGTTATTATTCCAAAATTTGCTTCTCGAAATAAAACATGTAGATTGCCTATTATTTAGGCAAAGCACATATGTGTTTGGATACATTTCATTATGAATTTTGATTTTAATACGTTTCCGCTGAATTTCTCATTTTGTTCTTTGAGGCTATATGTTCTAGAATTTATCATGAAAAGTAAGGTAACGAACAGTGATCAATCCTACAACTCCTATAAGCAATACAAAATAGAGAGTTAGGCAAACACGGACACATGGAAATACGTGTGATGAGGTATTAGAATGGATTGTTAGATAGGATATGACCCATAGAAACCATTTGTAATTAAAAAAATGAATGATTGATACACATTTTAAAAACCATGACTGTGCTGGCCTTTCTTTCAACTCTGTATTTGTCAGTATAAATGGTTTATCGAAATGTGGCATGCCATTCAAACACTTGCAGTGGATAAATGTGTGGATGCCTTAAGGTGTAAATGTTGAAGAATAAAGATATATTCCTGTGTAATTTTATATTATATACATGCTACAGTATGATGTTTAATTCATAGGGCTTTTGTCTATAATTAATTATCTTGTCTGTTCACACTCAGTATGCACACTAGGATTTCTTATTAAGACAATGTCATTTTGTATCTCATTACTATCAAGATTTGAACAGCTTTTTCCCCCTGCCAGCTGTATAAACCCAATTTTCTGTAGCACAAATCACGTATAGGCGATTCTACGCCATTTGTTAGCGCTAAGGAGAATCTCATCTTTCTCCGTCTTCCATTGCCTGGGGTGCCTGTGGTATCATTCGTGTATTATCCCGCTCTATATTTCCTTCGTTAGGGGTTCCCTGGTACCTTCCACCAAGGTTGATAGATAAAAAAAAAAAGATTAATGAAACATGATTTTCCCCTCATCTCAAAAGTATGATTGAATCGGGGATACAAATGAACCTCGCTGGGGAAATTGTTTGACCAACCTCTCATTTTGAACGGCCTGTAATCGGACAATGACCATCGCTACTAAACTTAAACCAGGTAATTGATTTGTCTCATTGCTCTGTACGTGGCTTAATTTACGTTTTCTCAACTAAGGATCCATGTGGGCGTGGTTTATCTGTGCACGTTTCACCTTGTATTGTGTGTATATCTACATCTTTAAATTACATGTACCATTTAAGTTAAGGTGAATAATTACTGTAATTACGCGAGATATAACATTTTAATTTAACATCAATCAACTGAAACAATAAAAAAAAAGTTTAAGCGTACTGGAACCTTTATATGATGCCAAGAATATTTGCACAGGGCAGTTATAAAATTCCTATATTAATTGGATCAATGCATTCTTTGTATACTTAAGCGTTTTGTTAATCAAAATCAATTCTAACAGCATCCAGTCTCAGATGTTTTTCACATAAATGGATATTTGTGTTACAAGTTAAAATATTGGTCTTTTGTTTAGACGATTTATATCTATAATATGTATTATTCTAAATACGTGCACACAAATCTTTAAGGAATAAAATTTTATTAATACTTTCAGTTTAGTGAACTGTTTAGCATTATACATCAAAATAGAATAGATCGAAAATGCAAAATAAAGACATTTAATCGTGAGGACCGGTAGAAAAGCGCCGTGCTAATTATTTCACACCCCCAATTTCATCTCTTTTACGCTGTTCATCGAATATTTACAACTAAATGTAAATCAAATATATTCGATTAAGTGCATTTTTGTTTTGATTTATTGTTTTGCTGTTTTCCGTCACACTTAACAATTTTTCAGTTATCTAGTGGCGCCCAGTTTTTATTAGTGGAAGAGAGAACCCAGATACAATATACCTGGGAAGAGACCACCGACCTTCCGCAAGTAAAGTGGGAAACTTTCTCACTTACTGGGGCGAGCGGGATTCAGTTTTGAAGTGCACATCTAGATTTATTGATCAATTCTACAAGTACCAGTTTTCAAACAGTATAGGCTATTCGCATCGTATTTTGAAGATGATGAACTGGCGAATAATAACCTTCCTAGGAAAACTCCATCCGTATACTGTAAATGTAATATGTATACGGTGTGACCATTGGACCGAGCGAAGCATGTACGTAACTCCGTGTCCCGAATGGTAATCATAATTCCGTTAAGTACGGTAGATTGTGATTCATTTAAAAATATATATTTTGAATGAAATTTCCTTGCCCTAAACACCCAGTAACATCTCAATATTAAAGGAGTTTATATGGGGACAACAGTTTTACATGATCCGCCTATTCATTGAACGCGGGAAATAGAACGCAAGGCGACGTAAACTGTGCATTTTGACGTCACATTTAGCCTCGACTTTTTTCTCTTTTTCAAAGCAAACAATTATAAACAACAATAATACATTCCGTATGCAATGAAAAAGGCCGTTAAAACTAAACAAATTTAACCAATAAATTCAAAATGGTAAAAAAGTAACCGTAATTTTATCGTATACTCTTATTCACAGAAACACATGAACTCGTTCATCTATTTAGTCGTATTACGGTTTTATATGTATTTATTTGCTAAAACCTGTTACAATGATAATTATACTATTCACTTTGAACAGAATAAGTGCTTAAATTACGAATTGCACGTTAGAGACTTCTATTATTGGCATTCAAAATAAAACACGAATAACTGTTGAAGCAGGTAATGAAAAAATAAATGGCGGCGCCCATATGGATCACGAAAATTTCACTGAACGTATATAGAGATTATCTCTTTTTCTTTTGCTGATTTTGACTTTTTTCTTTTACATACGTGTTACCTTTAGAGGGCCCGTCCGAGCTTCGCTCGGTATTACATTTGGCTGTGTATTCTATTTAGCGCCTTTGGCGGAACGCAGCTTCCGCTAAATCAAGTACATCGCTAAATGCCATCCGTAAATCTAGATGTTTAAAGTAATTCAGGAATGCGCTAAATCAAATCTACGCTAACCTGTTGAAAAAACGATTTCCGCCAAATATCGTACACGCCAAATATAATACGTTTACAGTATTCCTTTATATAAATGAAAGAAATAAACCAACCCCTTTACTTTCATAATGTTGAGGGATTTCAAACTCCAAGCAAAGTTTATTTAGTAAGGGTTCGTTTTAAACAGTCGGCAAGAAGATATTTCCGGACCTGTCTTACCTTTTTGAGAAGTACTTCAATTTCTAATTTTCAATGGGCGTCTACATATGAGTGAAAGGTGAAGATAACGAACAGTGATCAATCTCATGACTCCTTTAAGCAATACAAAATAGATAGTTGGACAAACATGGTCCTCTGGACACACCAGGGGTGGGATCAGGTACCTAGGAGGAGTAAGCAGCGAGTGAAAGATTCTTGAGAGGGAAGTAAAACGATGTACAATCAATCTAACTTTCAGTGATTAAACGAACTTCATAATCATACAGTCCCGTGGGGATCCGGGTTGGAATAGGTCCTCAGTACCCCTTGCTTCTCGTAAGAGGCGACTGAATGGGGCGATCCTTCGGATGAGACCGCAAAACCGAGGTCCCGTGTCACAGCAGGTGTGGCACGATAAAGATCCTTCCCTGCTCAATGGCCATAAGCGCCGAGCATAGGCCTAAATTTTACAGCCCTTCACCGGCAGTGGTGACGTCTCCATATGAGTGAAATATTCTCGAGAGGGACGTTAAACAATATTTAATTAATTAATCATAATCATACACGATGACAATTTTCAAGCAATACTTTAGTGACGATTCCGAAATACTGCAATGGATATTTTTTCTTTATCATACAGGGTGTTTCACGAGAGCTGTAACCATTTCACTTCTACTAAAACTTTTGTTTTATTTTTTAAATATGTAGTCCTAGTTTAGGGAATTCGCAGTAAATATTGTTTTTGATAGTTTAGAAAATGAAATGATAAATTTGATTAATTATTATGTAAAGTATTTTGTATATTGTTGCAAATGTAGAGGCAATCTGCCTTTGTTTAACAACTTTGTTACCACTTGGACAATTGTGTATAAAGATTTAATGCAGTAAGCATGTAAAAAAAAATTATGTTGATGTTTTGGAGAAGAAAAAGAATGCATTTCACAAATTAAAATATCTCTAGTCTTACATCATTTAACATATATTTGTAATTGTGCAGATCTTGTGACTGTCCATTAACTATGCATCATATTCTTTTAGAATGTAGTGATTTTACACTCATACGAAATATACTTTTAAATAGTGTTCAATCAATGAAAGAACTTTTTACAAATATCGACCATCATTATATTATGAATATTTACAAGAATGCGACTTTTATAGAAAAATTTGAAAACTTTTATAATACAACTGTTTATATACACGAATTCTTTTTAAAAACTTTTATGTCCGTCGGATGGGAATTTAAAGGGTGTCCCGTGTCAAGGATCACAACCCCTTTGGCACGCAAAAAATCGTTTCCCTGATGTTCGAAAAAGAGTAGGCTCACTGAGGGCCGTCAGGGAAACTCAAACACTCACAACCAAACATAATTCAATTAGTTAAACGCCGTAAAATGGCTGAAATATTGCCAAAACGGCGTAAAAAAATCAATCAATCCTTCGGATGAGATTGCAAAAACCGAGGTCCCGTGTTACAGCAGGTGTTGCATGATAAAGATCCCTCACTGCTCAATAGCCTTAAGCGCCGAGCATAGGCATAACTTTTGCAGCCCTTCACCGGCAATGGTGACGTCTCCGTATGATTGATGTTTTTCCACCACACTCAACGATTTTTCAGTTATCTGGTGGCGCCTAGTTTTTATTGGTGGAAGAGAGAACCCAGATATAATGTACCTGGGAAGAGACCACCGACCTTCCGAAACTAAACTGGGAAACTTTCTAACTTAACGGCGCGAGCGGGATTCGAACCCACACCGAAAGAGGTGAGAGGCCGTGTGATTTTAAGCGCGATGCTCTAACCACTCGGCCATGGAGGTCCCCTTGGAAAATGTTTCACTCATATGCAGACGTCACCATTGCCGGTGAAGGGCTCCTAAATTTTGGCCTCTGCTCGGCGCTTACAGCCTTTTTTTTTTATCGTTCCACACTTGCTGTGGCACAGGACCTCGGTTTTTGCGGTCTCATTCGAAGGACCGCCCCCACTTAGTCACCTCTTAGGACAAGCAAGGGGTACTCATGACCTATTCTAACCCGGATCCCCAAGGGATTCCATATGAGTGAAAAGTTCTCTTAAACAATATACAATCAACCATAACAATCAGATTAATTTTGTAGTGGAAAACTTTATCTTGTACATTTGATAAGCCAGAGGGACTTCTTTCCTTTTCAACCCTCTTCCTCTACTAATTGCAGGTTTTGTTTTTATTATGTTGATGCGAGGTGAAGATAACGAACAGTGATCAATCTCGTAACTCCTATTAGCAATACAAAATAGAGAGTTGGGAAAACATAGACTCCTGGAGAGCATCCACTGGTGACCGGTCACACCCGTTGTGAGCCCGATACCTTGATCAGGTAAACGGCGAAGATAACGAACAGTTCCAATAGTGATCAGTCTCATAACTCCTACAAGCAATACAAAATAGTGGAGCAAACACGGACCCCTGGACACACCAGAGTTGGGATCAGGTACCTAGGAGGAGTAAGTATCTCCTATTGACCGGTCACACCCGCCGTGAGCCCTATATCCTGTAGGCAATTACCTTTCCAAAATAAGTTTAAGAGATATATGTCGGGGGAGTGTGGTGACCACTTTTAATTTGTGTGGAACGCAATAATGTATGCAGTGAAAGCTGAAGATAGATGTAACAAACAATAAGCAATCTCATAACTCCTATCAGCAATACAAAATAGAGAGTTGGGCAAACATGGACCCCTGGGACACATTAAAGTGCCTAGGAGAGCATCCCCTGGCGACCGGTCACACCCGTCGTGAGCCCTATACCTTGATCATGTAAACGGCGAAGATAACGAACAGTTCCAATAGTGATCAGTCTCATAACTCAAAATAGTTGGGCAAACACGGACCCCTGGACACACCAGAGTTGGGATCAGGGCCTAGGAGGAGTAAGCATCCCCTGTCGACCGATCATACCCGCCGCGAGCCCCACATCCCGACCAGGTAAACGGAGTTATCCGTAGTCAAACTCAGTATGCCAAGAACAGCCTAACAATCGCCATGAAACACGTCAGGCAACATTTGACCCAATGACAGGTTGTAATGGCAAACTACATCGTTATAACGACCATACAATTTGCGAAATACTGACGTTAATCGCGACTGATGCAACCCCTGTACCATCAACTTGTTTGTTAGTAGCCCGATTCGATTAAAAAACTAACCATTCGCAGAACAAGCTCTTGCATATCGAATCAGTTGATAAATGTAAACACCATATGCAAATGATAATGGAATATTGCTTCATAAATATCTAATTCTTTCATTACTTCTGGTTTACTAAATACAGAAGGATAGATGGTACGTACTTTTGTTTTAATATATCGAATGTGGGGTATTAATATTCCTCTTATAGCTTTAATCCATTCTGACAATGTATCAAGTTCTTCTTCTTATTTAGCCCATCGTCTGGCATAATCTTCGACAAAATTCATAATAGAGATGAAGTTATGTCGCCAATGGAAAGACCGAGGTTCTCTGTAATTAGGACCTTTTCAAGCACAATCCTTGCAGTATGTTGGGTTACATCATCTTGAAACCACACCTGACAGTCCTTTCTTCTCAAAGATGAATGGGTTTTTTTTTAAATTTTGAGATAGTCGGATGATTGATTAAAAACTTTAACCATTGCTATATATGTTTAGCCGTGGGGTGTACGTCTTTTAGATGATAAGGCATTTCGTATAGTACGAAGGCGTTTAACCTAGTGACTTTGATTTACGTTTTAAACAACCTTTTTGAACGAAAGTGTTACATGCATGTTAAGGAGTCACTCTCCTAGCAAGCTATGTTGTCTTCTGACAACTCTTTTGTTTCTATTCGTATTGAGGGAACATTTGATTAGAAATTATCAGTCGTATGCGTCGACTAAAACCTTTTTCGTGAAATTGCTAATATCGATAAATAATAAATGTAAATTGGATCGCGCTCCACACTACTTAGAAATGTAACAAAAAACAGCGATTTTTGTTCGATGGAAAGAAAATTGCAGAAAAATTATGTGTTTGTGACATAGTGAATCCATGATTTATTAGTACTATTATTCAACTAGTCCACTAGAAAGTGGTACAAATGTTTTATCTGTGCAAGTTTGAATTTTGGGCAGACTAGACTTGGGACCAAACTAAGGTATTCTGTTGATAAATTGTATACATGCATGTCACTGACAAAATGATTTTATCCAGACAACAAAATTGTCACAATAGTTCAGTGTAAAAGCTCTTTTGAATACATTCTGTTGATATGGCTGTTGTTAGGTCTAATGTTGTCTAGCGTGTTTCATGTCACTTTAAATACTGATTTTGACTATGGATGACGTCGTGCACTT
This sequence comes from Ostrea edulis, assembly GCF_947568905.1. Classification (NCBI taxonomy): domain Eukaryota; kingdom Metazoa; phylum Mollusca; class Bivalvia; order Ostreida; family Ostreidae; genus Ostrea; species Ostrea edulis. Next base: position 21,758,058 of record NC_079172.1, on the reverse strand, counting down.
GGTCAAGATATGAGGCTGACAGGTGTGTCCGGTCAACAGGAGTGGTGACTCTCCTAGGCATCTGAATCCATTTCTGATGTGTCCAGGGTCCGTGTTTGCCCTCTTTTCATGAAGTGTCATATCACATTGTACAATAAATGGCATGTTGTACAGCTCCCTTATACAAGGACATTTACGTGTGTGCATGGACCTTTGCAGCTAATGGTTGATCCATGATATATGCTGTTAAACATAATGAAATTATTCATATTACACACATTTAAGAGTTGACATTAGTAACAGTTATTAATAAGATGACGTTCCGTGGATTTTAGCATGATAATGGAACTATGTGTTAGTATTGAACGAAAATGGCGTGGAGAAAACGAGATATAGAAAATCTACAAAAATAACATTCCCATGAAGTCCTCGTATTTCAACACTCAAGTTTGTGGTTTGTCTAAACTGGGAATTTAGTATGTAGATAAATCTTGTGACCGAAAGTTGGGGTGGGCCTACAGTACGCGTCCAAAGCTCAAGAAAAAAAGAATAAGCTTGTAATTTTGCATTGCCCTGTCACAGGTTTCAAGAGGGGAAAATCTAAATCAAAATTTCATTGCACTCCCGTGCTTGGCCATGACAAGCATTTATAGAGATTGTGAGATTGATCACTGTTTATTATCTTCGCCTTTTCATATGCACAGATAAAGAGATGGGAAGAAATAATAAAAACAAAACACGTGCAATTTTCTGCAGGGTGACCCCGGCGCTGTGAACTTGGAATATTTATAGACAGATCATGGGTACTTAGCCAATAGTTAAACTGCGCCGTACAGAAAATATCATTGAAGGTTCCAATAATCATAATGCGTGTTCACTTCTGATGTTGAAGAATAAAATACCCATTTGTGCTGATCATATCATTTATGATCAAAGGACGATAGAGCGATTGATAGTAACTTTCATTAAATGTTCCTTCTATTAATCGTTTGTTCTTGTACGTTGGAAAGAAATCAATGTTAAATGAAACAATGTTACTAATGTAAATCAGTTAGCAACGAACATTATAGTCATAATAAAATTATTCAAGCATCCCCACGCTGTGCAGATTATGTTTGTTGTTTATATGCTGTTTCGTGTCCCTTTACCAATTGCTTCACTCATATGATCAAGATTAGGGCTCACGGCGGATGTGACCGGTCGACAGGGGATGCTTACTCCTCTTTGGCACCTGATCCCACATCTGGTCTAAATTAAAATATAGTTTGTTTGCCCTCAGCCGACCGACCCCAAAAATTCGTTCCGACTGAAATTCTTTTATTTGCCTTTACGAGCAAAATTTTATTTTATTTTGTTTTTTCGTTCCGCCCGAAAATCTTTTATTTGTAATTACCGAGCCCGGCCGTAATTTGTTTCTCGGAATTTTCGGATTTTATCGTAGCCGTTGCCGATAAAGTCCTGGATTCGAAACTGCTGTATGATTTTGATTTTTTTAACCAAGCATGGCGAACGTCGCCCTCTGTGTCACAATATTAGAAGAGCAGGGGGACTTTAAGAAGGTTTTAGAGGTTTGGGACGATGTGGCGGGGGCAGCATTCGGGGACACAGACCAAGAGCAACACGTTGACGAAGCAGTTGAACAGGGCAATGTCACAGTGAAACCTCATGCCCCTGGATTCGAATGAAATGTACGTGGCGGACTTCAGTGACATTGTATCAACAGTGCTAAATTTCAATAGGAACTTGAAATATGTAATAATGACGATCAAGTCTATGGACAAAAAATCGTTGACCAAATCCAAACAACAGAATGCATTTGAAGTTTTGATGAATGCAGGTGGAACTAGACCTCCAATCTACAGTTAAGTTTTAGGATATAAAAAAGTTAATGTTAGGCAGGTCCATGTATTAGGAAAATATTTGTTATAGATTTCTCAGTATTAAACTACATAAATATTGTATTTTAGTATTGTAGGGTCTTGACATTGGGTATGCAATTTCACTGTCAGATGGTCTATATTGTGTGAATCCTTATTACATCTTTTGACCAAGTACTTCTTTAAAATTTCGATATTTGACTATTTTTTGTTAAATTGTAGGGCATCAGGAACGCTGGACTGGTGGCCCAGAATGTCCGAATGACTAAAGAATGCCCGAATGACTAAAGAATTTACTCCAAACAGAAGCTCTCACTGAGGGATCTTAGAATGTTGAATCGTGTCTTGGAAAAGTTTGATTACGGTTGCGGATCAGAATGGTAAGTAAATTTTTTAACTTTTGTGAAAAAAAATAGTTATCACTTTGTATATAGTGTAAGTTGTCTATCTTGTAGGTATTCTATGATGGATTTCAATATTAACATACACAGCAATATAAAGCTTATGAATGCTATTGATTTTGAAGCAATTTATTTAGCATATACATGTACTATAAAAAAATATGCATGCATACATTGAACTTTAGGTTCAATTTGCTTTTTAAGCATGTACCAGAAATTCCCTATGAAAATATTGCTATACTATTCCATATGTATTTTGTTAATATCTATATGCTGATTTTAAAATGAGGGCCATGCTTTATATAAATTGATCATCTTTACAGGTTTTGACAGTATCCAAATTTGTGTAAGAATGCAGAAGGATTGCAATTCCCCAGTTGAATTTGCTTACTATGCAGAAAACAATATTGTACCGGTGCACAAAACAATTTGCTGTTATTGTACATCTCCTAGAGCAGAGAAGGACAAGGAACTGTTAAAGAAGTATCGAGTTGTACTTCCTTTATGTGCGCCAAGCAAAACAAGCGGAAAAGATGCAATAAAAAGGAATCCTATATAATAAACATATTTTCTAGTCTGAAATGTTGAGATTCATTCAATCTTGGATATGTTAGATTAATTATCTAGTCAAACTTTAAAACATTTTTCTAGTGTAAAATGTTGAGATTCTGATATAAATGTTGGATATGTTAGATTATTTTATTCAGTTACTGTTAGTATGTGTTATTTTATTTAGTTACTGTTAGTATGTGAATAAAACATACTTTATTTAATGTGTATTGTCATATATCAGAATTGAGAAATCATTCTGTTATTTGAAGTATGAATATAAATCCCAAAACACATTAGATATTGAATTTATAGTACATTTTTCTTCTAATCAATCTTCCAAAAAAACCCAGAATGATTCTTCAAGTTTTCAGTTCTGTCTGTAGCACTAGTTAAAACCCCCAGTTTCCATGTGCTTTGATTGACTGGTTATTGATCCATATGCAATTGCACTGTGACACCCAACTTATAGATGTGTTATATAAACTAACGGACACTCTACAGTGGTTGGCTAAGGAACATAGGGTGCATATACTACATTTTACATCTGTTTCATGTATGAATAAGTAAACTATGTGCTTCCAAACTGTTAAGTATGAAGACAGAGATGATGCATATAATACTATTTACTCATAGTACAAAGCATAAATATACACACATGCAATTCAAACAGGATATTAATATTGCAGTACAAAGCATAAATATACACACATGCAATTAAAATAGGAGATGGGTGTGATAGTATAAAGCATAAATATACACATATACAATTTAAATAACAGATAAATTATATATTTCAGTACAAAGCGTGAATATACAAATCAAATAAAAATATCCCCAAAAATACTTTATTCATTATGAAATTTAAAAAAATAAAATATTTTGCCTACCTACTTACAAGTGGCAAAAAAATCATCTACTCTAAAAAATAAATTGACCTAGTAAAATAAAATAATTCACTTACCTACCTACCCTATGTCAAAAATTAGGATCGGAAAAGGGCAAACAAACAATATTTTAATTTAGGCCTGTTATATTCAAGGTCCGTGTTTTCCCAACTCTCAATATTATATTCCTTATAGGAATATAAGGACCCCTCCCTGCCGTAAGCTTCGAGCATTCTTGTGCGGGACGTTCAACAATATTTTACCAACAGGAAGACCACCCCTCTTTAGTCGCCCCTTACCACAAGCAAGGGTAATGAGGACCTATTTTAATCCGAATCCCCACAGGATCTGCACATAGGACTTGGCAAGTACAGTATGTCATCTTCATATGCAGACTTCTTCATGTACATAATTTAGACTTCAAAGTTTTTGTTTTATTCCCATCACTAAGAAGTCATTACTATGAGAGGGCAATGTTGGGCAAAGAATGAATTTTAAAAGCTTTCCACAAGGATACCGTCAATGCAAAAAGAGCTGATATAAGATGATAAAAAATGTATATAAACTTGAATGTACTTACTTGAAACATGGTTACATTTTTTCAGCTTTAATGTTATCTCTCTATATATCTATTTATCTCTTCGAAAGTCGCAATGTAAATCATAGATTAAAAGAAAAAAGAATACACACACAATGTGTTGTACAAATAGTATCAGTTACACGATGAAAATATCATTGATACAAACATATAGCTGTATGGTCATAATAATCATAAAAGTGTATGAAATAAACTATTTTATATACACGGCGTTAAAGCTATATGACCCGATGTTCATGTATTATTTTTGTACATAATTACTTTAAAGCAGATTAATTACTTTATAAAGTTATTAACTTTCCCTTAATTACATCCTTGAAAACATCTGCATGTAAAAGAAAACAGTGAGGATATTATTTAGAAAGTAAATATGGTGTGGTAAATATATAGATTATCCCATAAATTATACAGTGTTAAACGTCTATAAATAGACCCATGCGCGTCAGGGGAATCCCAACATGATGTATTAATTCATACGCAATTGTCTAGTTTTAAGGCTGAAAGAGCGTAAAACGACGAATTACTCAGAGGTATTTGATATTTTTATTTCTATTAAACTTATGGCACGGTACTGTTGTAAAAAAATACACAGCTTTACACAGATAAGACCACCGATGATCTGTAAGTTTGAACTGGTCACGTGACTGTCACTTGAAATGACAGAGTGACGCGGTTATTTGTAAACATCGAATTAAAATCAAATAATTTTGGTTTAAACAGGTGAAATAATGTATGATATGTCGTACAGCCTCATAACTACGTACGTGCGTACGATGATTTAATAGCGTTTTTATGAGATGGGGAAAAAAAATATTGTAATTCGGACCATACAGCTTTAAGGATACTAATTAAAAAAGGATATATGAAAGGTGAAGAGAACGAACACTGATAACCATATATCTGGACTTTATCTGAACCATTATCCATTCACTGGCAGTATTACCAACCCCACCTTGGTTTATATCTTTAAATAAATTTTCTCGCTTTCCCTTTGTCATAATGATTAATCATTTCGGCGAAGTCCACAAATTCTATTGGATGTAATCCCGTTCCTCTTTGTGTCATTTCCAACGAATATTTTGCCATTGGTTTATTAAACACAGGCTTCGGACCACTGCTACTTTTATCTTCGAAGAAAACAGTTAGAAAGTGTGTTTTGTGTTGCAGCTCTTTTAATGGGCGACTTATATTGACCTGTATAAAGTTTCCCTAACAGATGTTATATTGTGGGGTGATGTAGTCGTTTATTCAAGGAATGACTTTAATTCTGGGGCAAGTTTTACCTGTATAACCTGGTTTGGGTCAGTTTACGCTTCGCGGATTATAAAGCATAAACTGACCCAAGCCAGGTTATACTCTAGAATTAAAGTTATTCCTTATAATTTAATGCAAGAGACAAAGATCCTAACCTTCGTTTATCAAAATGTACATAAACTCGGAAAAATACAAGTCAACTGAGCCGCGCAATGATTCACTTAGCAACAACGACGAAGCGTCTAGCTATGAAGATCGCCATCTCTAATCTTGGTTCTACGGAGCCTAGCCTATTTATCAAAATATGTAGACTATGTATGCAATGCGTATTTCGCTGCCCTTTAGAGATAGAGATCGACTTTAAAGTCGCTCATCTCCGACAGATTGAGAAAATACGGGAAATTTCATTGTTTAGGCCTACCCAAAATAAATCTTCAAATATCAGAAAATGCAATAATTTGCGGCTTTTAACGCTGTGAAAACTTCTACTACATGAAAACTTACCTTTGTATGCAACGTTATCGTTACTAGTAAATCCGACACAAGAAAATATGTAAGCAAATGACAAATCGCGATCCACATGTCAATGTGTCTGTCGTCATGTGATAAGAATATGACGTCTGAATTTTTGTTTGCTTTGTTGAACGACGGATTAAGCAATGAAAGACACCCCCCCCCCCATTTCCCCAGTGAGAAATATATTTCAAAATGAACAGGGTAATGCTTACTTGGCAAATCATTAATTCGAATATAATATTTTTGTTTTAATCTATTATTCGACCATACATACAGAGAAAGATGTTTTACAACAGTGATTTGCGAATAAGTAGATGCTAATATTGACTACAAGAAAACAATATCTGTATCAAACCGAAGAAACCTATTGTACACGTTGACTTTCTATTCCACAAAAGGCTGAAAACAGTGCTGCGATGTAAATTCAGAGAGAGAAAAAAATAGTTCCGGCTCTGGTTGTCAAGAAGAGTATCCCCATATCAAACCAGGTTATACAAAAATAACCTGCGTTCCCCTTTTGGAATTTGACCAATCAGGGACAAGGATACAATAAGAATTAAATTATTTACTGATAACTTGAGCAATGGCTAGTTAGTCTCCCTGTAGGACTCTGATGGGGTTCCATTCTCCATATTTCTTGTGTTTCTTAGTCCTTCACAGTACTGTATGTAAACCGTCTTGGTGTAAGTATTTTAGGAAAAGTCAATAGTATATTCGTATACTTAGACTAGTCGTTTATATTTTCATACATTGCATAGTATATACCTAATGATATACATGCATAAATACCAAGAATAATCCATGAAATCTCAAACGTTTATTTCCAATGGAGTTTTCTGATGCACAGATGTTGGTACTAATGGTCATTGTGTGGGAGGAGTTATGAGATTGATCACTGTTCGTTATCTTCACCTTTTACTTATCCGAGCGTGTGACCACCATACTCTCACATTCATTTCATTCAACCACTGCCGATCACGGAAATTGAACTCGGGTCGCAACAGCGAGAAGTAAAAGCGCCACCTCTGCTCAACCCGGACACCCTTATACAAGCAAACCCGATACTAGTACAACAATATTCGGCATGTGATTCGAATTACGCCAATTGCAAATGCGGTTATAACTTGTATACTAATAAAGTGATGTCACAAATATTAAATTCTCCTGGGACTGTAGCTCTCTGACAAAAATATTTGGACAGATCAGAGGGTTACAGATCCACGGCGGGTGTGACCGGTCGACGGGGGATGCTTACTCCTCCTAGACACCTGATACCTCCTCTGGTGTGTCCAGGAGTCCGTGTTTGCCCAACTCTCTATTTTGTATTGCTTATAGGAGTTACGAGATTGATCACTTTTTGTTATCTTCACCTTTCATCCACCTATGGTAAAAAAAAAATCGTTTACGGTGATGAAAAAAAAATGCGCACGGTTTAGGCCTTCAATCGTTGCATTTATTCATAAATTTTTTATTTAGAAAATTCCAACACATTTTCACAATATACTTGTGTCCAAACATACCTTCGAAAACTCACGGCTTTAAATGATTTCGTTTGTTGATGTTGCAATGTTACGATGTAGGTAGCCAGTCAATTTGAACCCACTCTCTATTTTGTATTGCTTATATTGGAGTTGTAAGATTGATCACATTCACTTCACTATCTTCACCATTCATCTGTGAACTACGCTAATATATATTGTGAATGCCACGGGTCCTTGGGGATTACCTTAAAAACGGATGCCCCGTATCACGGTAGTTATGGCACGCTAAAGAACCCTCACTGCCCAATGGCCGTAAACGCCGAGCATAGGCCTAAATTTGAAGCCCTTCATCGGTATTGGTGACGTCTCCATATTATGAGTGAACTATCCTTGAGCGGGATGTTAAGCAGCACAAAATCAATATAATGGGATTTTCTCCGAAAATAATGAATTTATTTCATATTTCTGCCTTAGCGGTTACAACCTTTTTAAATATGCATTATGTATATGTGATTTCACGTCTTGGTCATGTGTGATAATAAAATCAATATATCACCGTTATAAAAATCCGAGGGACCATCTCAAGGTTTTGATTCTGCGACATTGTTTGCTCTTATAAAGCACTATATTGGTTAGAATTTTAAAGACGAATCCCTTTAATGTTGTTTGAAACTTTCTTAACCAATAAGAACTTTAAAAAAAACTATTAGGCACGTATCATGATGGAAAATGAAATCAGAAAATTGATTAGGAAACCTATCAAAGCTTTCATTTGAGAATCTATTTATAGATTAACTCCCTGACATTGAGAAAGCATATAGTTAAACCCCTTCATGATAGCTTTAATTGGCTCTTAGAGCTCCTTATCCTTAGGTTTTAGTGTGTACATCTTTTTGTTTACACGATTCTTACCTAAAACCTTTGTCAAGTCAAGACAGATCTCATTTTTGCTATGTTGAAGGCAGTGGTGTCATCATCCCTAATCAAAGTTGTAACAATAGCCTCTGTTTTCTTTGTTGATCTTAGCAGCTTCACTACCATATCTGGCTCCATTGCTATTGCGTATCCCTTCAATATTGCAATAATGACCTTGACCTATGGCGTACAATTATAACAATAAACTTTTCAAGTTGACAGTTTACAGAGTAAATTCTTGAATCATTCGATCAATAACAACTATATTTTTCATGGTTAATAGCAAATTTAACGTATTGCCATTGTATCAATATTAATTTTCAATGCGACCTTGACATCTGATCGGGTGAAACGCCCATCTTTGATTATTCAAAATTTCTCCTATTTGAAAAAAATGTCCCGTGGGGATCCGGATTAGAATAGATCCTCAATACCCCTTGCTTGTCATAAGAGGCAACTAACTGAAGCGGTCGTTCGGATGCTGCTGAACATAAGCCTAAATTATTCAGCCCCTCGCCGGCATTGGTAACGTCTCCATATGAGTGAAAAATTCTTGAGAGGGACGTTGTTCTTTAGTTTTGCCAACTTATTATGTCTCCAATTCCTCGAAGAGGGCATGTCGTTTTGTGTAAAATCGTCTTTTTACCATTTTTAATGACCTTTGACCTGACCATTTTATGTAAAGATTACTTAATACAAGTTTTGGGGCATATTTTTGGTCCGGACCATAATTTTTGTCTTTTGATATGGGCATTTGGTGTGTTGGAAAGTTTAATTTACTATACTGTTCCTTGGTGGAGTACATAGGCCTATAGATGACTGCTATGTATCGGGATTAGGTAGTACTATCATATGTAGTAAACTATACATTTTTATTTTCAAATGATGTACTATAGTGCAAATTTCTGACTATTTTCCTTGTCAATAACAGTTGTATTGTGTTCTACCACAGGTGTTTCTGGTAATGCAGCCAGATGATAGGGAACTTGACCTAAAAGTAGTAATATATACACATGAGAAAATAAAAAATCGGATATGACTAGAATATTGCTCTAAAATTATTCCAAGGTAAATAGATTTCCCCAACATTCAAACTTGATTTCCGGACCACACAATGCTGGCATATTTATGTAGACATATCTGGTGGCGCTATATACTAGCCCTTTACCTATTGCAAGTTTTGCGTTCACATCAAATATCTTGTGTTATGTTTCCTCTTCCGCACGTGTGTCCTGTCCATGGCAACACGTACCAGTGGAGAACAATCTGCATTTTACATAAGATTGCCACTTAAGCCCGATGGCAAAACACCAATTGCATCTTCAAATGAAACATGAACAGTGATTAATGACACAGATAGAGTACTTCATATTGTTTAGAAATGCACAAATGCCTGTAAAATAACTACAAAACGCGAGGAATCAAGGGGCTTTAGTTTACCAGGAAAATCAAAGTTATTTAGGGCCTATAGTATAAAAACAAATTGCAGATGCACATGATTGACCGTCAACAGAGGGTTTGGTGACGTGGCCGTGTTAACAACCATCAGCTGTTGATAATGGAGATGAATGTGAAAAGGGTTTTCTCATATTTGATATACAATTAGCACGTTTTTTGTTTTGATGCATTCTTTGCAAAACGCTGTCATTCTGGCTGTTTGTAAACAAACCGGATATCGTCTGACATCTGCCCTGGCTTTCAAGTCATAAAAACCAATATTTGATTATTTTTCATGTTCCCCGAATCAATATAAACGCTGTCATGTTTGTCCATCCGTCCGTCCGAGCTCATATCTCCTAAAGCTTTTCTCACATTGATAACAGATGTTCATTGAGAGAAGGCCTTTTGTACCAAGGTCTTTCAATGTCATTTTAGAAAGGTCAAGGTAACTCATATCATAATAAAAAGCCCTTATTTCAACAGTTTTATGATATCGAAGTTCCCATATCATAAACCTTTCATCAAAAATTAATCACAAATATTTCTTGAGACGGACTTTTGGACTAAGGTCATTTTGGAAAGGTCATTCGAAACATAAACCTTATATAAGTAAGAGGTTCTTTATTTAAAGTTTTTGAACAGGTATTGATACATCACGCAAATAAGTAATAGGCAAATGGCTTTCAGGCAAAGGTCACTCGATGTCATTTTCTTAAGGGCAAGGTCACTCAACATATACCATATATACGAAAAAAATTCATTTTTAATATTTCAACAGTTATTGATCATTTGGACCAAGGGCATATTGGAAAGGTCAAGTTCACTCAGAACATATACCGTGTGTGAGGAAAAATTGCCTTATTTTCAGTGTTTGATCATCTACCACACAGACAAGTTATGGGGAAATGGCTTTCAGACAAAGGTCACTCAAGGACATTTTTAAAAAAAAAAGTTAAGGTCACTTATTATAGTCCTATATGAAAAAAAACCTTCATTTCAGCAGTTATTGATCATAGTGCGAGTCATTCCTTATTTGAAGCAGTTCATTGGTTAGATGTATTTCGGGGAGCATCCATCAGATTTTCTGATATTCTTGTTTTTATTAACTGTAGAATTTAATATATTTGAACATAAATTAACAGTCTATTATATTTGAATATATATTAACAGTCTATTATGTTTTAATTTTCTTTAAATCGTAATTGTTAAAATATCACATTCGAATCGTACTCGACCTCCAAAAAAGTTAAGAAAATCAAGCTCATTTTAGTGTTTATTACCAAGGCAAATTTTACAGGTAAATATTGACCATGATTGAGGAGCGAACGCGCCGAATACACCTAGCCTTATTTTATCTTTAGAAAAATTATATAATTTTTCACAAAGTAGTCTTATGCTTGATTGTATCATTTCTTGTACTCTGCATTTCTTTTATTGTGTGAGATTTGTATAATTTAAAACAGCAATATATAAATAAATGTTTATTCGGTATATACATACATGTACATACATAGATACCAAGGATAACCCATGAAAGCTCGAAAGCTTATTTCCAATAGGGTCCTTTATATACTCGAGTTTGCGTTAGGAGATCATTTATGTGGGAGGAAACCGGAGTACCCGGAGGAAACCCACGTGTCCGAGCGGGCAACCGCCACAACCACTACCGAACACGGTGATCGAACTCGGATCACAGCGATGAGAAACAAGAGCGCCACCCGGACTGAGTTCATGACTGTTCATCTAATATTCGCCGCATCTGTTTACAAGGGATCGAAATTATTTTCTGTATTAAAAAAAGTATCTGTCCTCTCATCCAAAATTTTCTGTATTAAAAATAATTATCTGCCCGCTCATCCAAAACCGTCCGATAATAGATTTTTCATTCAAATACACAAGCGATTTAGACATCACGTGGTGACTGAACTAATGGTAGAAAGCTGTACATGTTGAAGACACTAAGTAGAAGCGAAAATGCCCATTTTTATATGCCCTGGAGGACGACCCAGCGAGGTGTTCCTAACACAAGAACAGAACACGAAGCCAAGGGTTAGTTGTTCGATGGGAAAATAAAGACATCTTTGTTTACAGATGATCCTTAATATTTTGAATATGAAGAATATGACAATTAAAGAAAAGCGATACGAATGAAATTTCAAGGGGACCGGTGGGGGACATGTATATGCATTGCCGTGCAATACTTGATTGATTGATTGAGGTTTTACGCAGTTTTTGGTAATATTTCAGCCATTTTACGGCGGTCGTGCAATACTGACAGAATGGTTTTTAAAGCATGATCACGGTTAGCCACTTATACGAATGAAATTTTCATGTGAGCTATCAAATACTTCCTACCTGATTTCCTAAGAATCTAAGTTCCTATGTTTTGTTTAGATTTCAGAATTTTACTTTCGCTTTTCGTGTACTCTTTACTATCAATTTCACGTGTAGGGGGTATCTAATGGATCTTTAAAAAATACCCCCAAAAAGTTACTACACTCCGAATATGAACACAAGGCCGCTGTGACAGTGAGATTTAAAGTGAGAGCGAGGAAACTAATTAAAGACAGAAAACGTGGATGCTGGGTTAATTATCAAGTAAATAAGAATTTATTTTATCGTTTTTAAGTAGTACATGCATAATATGGACCTATTGATCCCATTGAGGTATGGTAAACTTGACATGAACTCCAAAGTCCCAGCTGTCAACAACCCTGTATTAGCACAATAAGTGTAAAATAAACCAAACAAATTTTTTATTGCTTAAATTACTTCATTTGTTAAGAAATTGATTTCATATTTATAGAACACATAAAATAAGAATACCATGGGGGAAAATCGATATTAGCGCACAACTTCCTTTACTTTTTTTCCGTTTAGATCCTAGTTATATCTCTAGAGAGTCAAAATCAAATGCGATTAATTTTGTGAGAATTTTTACCAAGGAGAGCACACATTTTTATCCTACAGGATCTTTCTACACACTGAAAACACCCTGTATCTCCAACAAAATTAGAAAATATAGATAAATATTTTATGCATGTACGACAGTATTAAAGATTGATCGATGATTAGGTGATTTATTGGCGAAAATGCAATGTATAGACTCACGTTTCCTAAAACGGAAGTGCGCTGTAGGGAAGGCGTGGTTTTAAATGATTTGTTGTAAATTTCATTGGAAAATACTCTTCCCTTTTGATCGAATGCAAAATTTGCAAGATTGCACACAAACACACAGAGGTAAGGATTGATCAACCTTAAACAAGAAGCAATCAATGCCTAATTATTTAGTGGATAATGCTTGACTGGAGGTCACCACATTTCAAATACATACCTTCCCAGGAGCATTCTTTCATTCTGTTCTTAGGGCTTTGCTTTTAACACAATGATCGAAGTACGCAAATTCAGTTACATTAATTTACAGCTGTGGAAATAAAAGCCGTGAATCCATTAGTGAATACATTGATAACTAATAAAACACCGGAAGCGAGGACCGCGCCTTACAAATGAGCATCCCCCAAAGTGAGCAAGACATTTATGAACATTGATGGATGAGGAGTTCTTCAAGGCTGGAAATCTATTTCGACGCTGTTCATGAACTTTTAAAGTTTAGGATTTCATATCATTGGCCATCTTACGGACTATTATATTGCCTTAGCCATAAAACGATGTCAATGAGTATTTTCTTAAAGGGGATCTATGCAGCACAACTAGCCATCTGCTACTCAGAAATTTAACTGGTGAATAACATACCGGAAAATGGACTTAAAAATCCAATATTGTCCGGTTTCATTGATTTTCCCTTGTACGTCTTCTATAATCTTGACGTCAGACTTTTAATAACACTTTCTAGAAGGACCATGCTGAGAAATGAGCAAATGACGACAAGTGTATCGAAAGTTAAATGAGTATCTGCCAGAGTAATTACCGTGTAATCTTTCTTTATTGTTTGTTTACTTTCACTTGACCTTGTTTTCAGAAAGTGTTCAGGATTATATATTCAAACACACTGACATATCTGAATTTGAGTGTATATACACATTGTATTTCATTGCGTGGCAAAATTATCTCCAGTGAACGAGGGTAAGTCGAGTTTAAAACATTTTTAAAAAGTTTTTCGAGGATTAATTATCTTTTCAAAACATAGTTTGATTCCGGGAAAGCGATGATGTTAATTTTAATGCACACGATATTAAATTTTTTATTACAAGAGTAGTGTTGTTTTTCAAAATGGTTGTATTTTAAAAATGATCGGATTCAGGTTTATTATTTAAATTGCAATTAATGTAAACTTTAACAGTGTAAATTTTAACAGTACGTCAGAGTGCATGAATGAATTGACAAGGAACATGAAGGATAAGGACTCCCATTTTCATATAAATTTCATAATAACCGTGGAACCTAGTAAAACTTTGAATAAAAGGTGAAAATAACGAACACTGGTCTATCTCATAACTCCTATAAGCAATACAAAATATGATAGTGATAATATAAAATCACTATCATGAATGTAATTGTCTAAAGTCATAAAATATTGTCACAAATGTTTTAGCAAATCTATGATTTCATAAGAAACCTTGGCATAGAGTATGTCCCCTTAAACCTTGCATACGTTTTGCTTTTGGAAAATATTGAACACGCGTTTAACAATATACTGTACATGTAGATTATTTTCATACTAAATATGCACATATGTGATCATTTATGATTCTGTTACATTGCATATAAACGGTGGGTGTTTCCGGTCCACAGGGGATGCTTAATCCTCCTAGGCATCTGATCCCACCTCTGGTGTCTCCAGAGGTTTGTATTTGTCCTACTCTTGTATTCGTTATAGGAATTATGAAAATGTTCACTGTTTGTAATCTCCACTTGTTTCATCTGAATGGCGAAGTGGAGTTTGGTCGCCATTGAAGGAGGCAGTGTGTCGCTGATTTTATCATTATTTAGAGCTTTATTGAAACAAGACATTGCGATTTATTTCGGTAACAGTACTTGATTGAATTATCGTTCGGCGTAAAGGCTTTAAATCAAATAAAGGTTTGCAGATTGCCCGTATATTCAATTAATGACAGAACTTTTCCTGAATACTGTCTAAAAGAACATTGACTATCATGATGTTGATGGCGCAATAATTTGATGAACAATGGTAATAATTGTTGCTTGTTAACTGCGAAAATCTTCACCCCACCTATGGATACCTTTATATCACTATAGTCATTCAGGTGACGTACATGTATAGCTATTTCTTTTCCTTCGTCGTCATTCAGACATTGGATATTACATACATTTTTTTAACTGGGCGAAAGAACAGCAGGAAGCGTGGTGTTGTTAAAATGTTTGTCTTGAACATGCATGTTGTGTTCGTAATGTAACACACCCAGAAAATTTAGATAAGGTGCATGAATTATAAATTCACCATTCGTTTCTAACATGACACTGTATCATGAAAGTCAAAGTGAATGTCGAGACTGCGTTTTGTATTACGGTCCTGTATGTTTCATATCCTAACACCTGTTCAAGAACATCTCGACACCCCCAAGGGATTGGAGTGCTGTATAATAACTCACAATATCAAGAAATGATGTATATAATTAAAGGTGAAGTTTCTCTCTCTTCCAATATCAGGTAGTTATGGTCCGTTCTTACAAACCATTTGAATTACAGTAATTATTAGAATGATAGCTGTTCGTTATCTCACTTTAACTTCTCATAAATCATGAATACCGAAGAGGGCAGTAGCTTAGCAAATTTCTCTGTTATCCATAATACACTCGATAAAATATCATTTCACCGAAACACAGACCATGCGCTACACATCCAAATCTTATTTTTGCTGTTACAACAAAATGAAGAAATGGAATTCATGTACATATACTTAATCACTTTGTTTCAAATTTTATATTTGATAGGTATGCCTGGAATTGAAAAAAATAAAACAAAGTCATAAATCCTATAAGGAATACTAAATTAAGACCAGGCTCCGGGATCATGAAACTGTCTTAAAGTTATTGCTGATTTAAATGGATCACAAAACGAACTTAAGCAAATCTTAACTAAGATTGTCTTAACTTAAGTCTAAGTCTAGAATCTTAAATTGCTATGACAACAAGGAACTCTTTTGCATAGAGGTAACAATAGGATAATAAAAATTAATGACTCAAACAACATAGTCAGTGTCGGAAACGTCTAGTTTATGATCACTAATGCCGACGCAGGCACATACATGTAGCAACACCCCCCCACCCCTTTCTATCAAAAAGAAACTTTTTTCATTATTACATACATGAACATACAAAGTTTGATGTATTGACCCCGTCGCCTACCTCTTTTTAAAAGTAGTAATGAATGAAAGTCGAAATGTAAGTGATTGAAGCGATAATTTTATTAAATTCAATGCCTTTATTTATTTTGTCGACTGCGTGCGTTGCAAAGAAGGATAACTCTAATTAATTTCAAATTCGGGTTCGGACTGCACATTATTCGTGTGCAAAATGCAGACTGCAAGTAATGATTGTTTTCTTTTTCCACATTGTCAACAAACTCAGTCAGGTAAATACATGTACTTTTGTATTCGTAACTTTTTAGTGAAACGGTCACACGTGTACGCGCTACTTTCACGTTTACATCTACTTTACGAACTACGATCAGGTAGTGAAACGGACAATCAGGCGATTAATCCTACGATATTTTGATCAAATAAGAAGTCATATTTATGCCTATATATTTGAATACACCCGCTCTTAATTTTTCCGGGCTAGCGGTGTTACTTCTCGATTACAGGGATTTGACTTCTTTTCCTGTAAACAAACTTTTTACGTGAATACTTTGCTTATAGGAAAACAATTTTTTCATTATATGATTTTCAACGTCAAGACCCTGTGTTTTAGATTTACTGACGGACTATTTTTTCTTAAACAAATGATTTGTCCGCTTCTTAGTCGGGACAGACGTCTTCAACGACGGGCATCACGCTCATTTTCTCTAACTCTCCTCAAAAATGCAACCAGCGCGGCCATTTTGAACGAACTTAGTTACAGTCATAGAAAGTTAAGACAGCTCTAAGGCAGTCTTAAAATTTAAGACAAAATACCAATCTTAAGTCCAAGTGATTTTTTTGTGATCCACTTTAAAGGCTGGGAGTAACCTAGAAATTTACACCCCTACATCAATTAAGCATATATGGCAAGAGGGCAGGGCTTAGCAGTGTTATCAGAATAAGCAGCAGTCTGATGCTTGGCTCTACACGTGCTCTGTAGCAGACGATATTTTGAACAGGGAGACTGGCATGATTTATCAAAATAAACTGAAGTTTTCCCGCATTTTTCTACCACTCTGCTTGATCTGTGAGGCACTGAAAGGATATGTTTTTACTTTAGCAAAACTTCACCCTAGGAACTACAAAATGAATTCATCATTGTTTTATCCATGTCTTTTAAAACATGTAGTTTTTTTGATAATATACACAAATATTGGTATATTTGATATACTAATACTTATGATTTTCCTCTTGGTACCTTTCAATTATGAGAAGAATTTGGGGGGAAATTGTAGCTGTGCAATGGAGGACATGTGCATTGAAGGATTATTAAGAAACACTTTGTCCATTATGATATTTGGAGACCTACTATCTGTGATTGTCTCTTTTGACATTGTAATGTCCACACGTAAGAGTCCAGATTGAGAGTAATTTTAGAGTGATGGTTGAACAATTGGACATATTTGTCATCATTGATGAGAGACAATGGGAGTTACACAACTGACCTAGGAGATTGTTGCTTAATCAGACAAACACCATGCTTGACATTTTTCGAGAAAAGGTACCAGCAATCCTGCAAAACTCTGAAACAGCGATCAGACTGAACAGTCCTAATGAGTTGTTTTTATAAAGTTAACCAATTTATTTTAAAGGAATGTGATTATATATAATTAAAAAATAAAATCTGGATTTACCAATGATATATGAGTAAGTACTTTTTTTCCACGTTGTACAGTAATTTGATTACATGTTTCCTTTGGTGCAATCCCTCTTATCTAGAACTAGACAAGCATGCTCGTGCAATATGTGAGTCAACATCCGGTGTAAACAATAACAAAAGATAATCACACCCACAAACTGCCAATCTCTAGTTTGAAATACAAATTTAGCCCTGCTTCAGATTTTTGAGGCCAAAATTAAAACTTCATGAGAATTTATATCTAAAATAGATATGGCCAATATATGCACAGTTATGAGGGGAACCATTTTACAATTTCAGTACAACAGCTTAATCTTTATTTTTGCAAAATAAGTGCTGCAATCTGAATGTGACCAGAAAATTCATATACAATGTATTCCACCATTTTCACCGATTGGCTGCTTTTATACCCAACTGCTGGCCTTTAAGACTAGTCTTAATATTTAAGTGCAACTTTATTGATTTAAGACAATCTTAAAGTTTAAGACAGTTTCATGATCCCGGAGCCAGGACAAACAAGGACTTCTGGGAACACGAGGGTTGGGATCAGGTGCCCAGGATTAGAAGCACCCCTTCTGACCGGTCACACCCGCCGTGAGCCTCTGATGTTGATCTGAGTAATACGTAGTCAAAATCAAAATGTAACGGTCGGCATCACGATATTTGGCCTAATGACAAGTTGTATTTCGAAATAAGATCATTATTATGATAAAGACCACAGAATTTGCGAAAGGTTTATTTAAAACGAGTTGTTGAAACCCCTGTAACATCAACGTATTTGTCAGTAGCCTACTGCTGTTTAAAACACTGACCATGCGCTGATCATGCTCTCAGTAGAGACTTTAAACTCCTTATGTAGGTGATATATGTAATTAAATAAAGGAAAGATGACGATGAAGGAGCTGAAATCATGCTGTTTGTCATACAGTCGAGTTCCTAGGAAATTCACAAGACATTTCCTTTCCTCGGGGATTTGAGTTATGACTTAATGTGGGTCCGTACTCCTTTAATGCGTGAAATATCTGAGATTTCAAAAATGATTCCTACTCCTGTTTGTATGCAAAAAAAATCTCTAATGATATTAACTACAACCAATGTGGCGTCATTTAATGTATATGCAATACGCAATTTTCGAGATATCAGCTCTCAAGATGGCTTTCAAACATTTCGGTTGAGCATCACTGAAGAGACATTATTTGTCGAAATGTGCATCAAAATTGGTACCGTATAAGTTTTACATACATACAGTATAGACTGGCTATGTAAATAAGGATAAAAGTTCTGAAGGCGTAAATGTTGTTTATATAAGCCACTGCTATACTTTAAACTGACAATATCAAAAACAATTTGTCTAAATTAGGCCATTAAATTAAATATGAAATTATAATTTATTTCCTCTTCTACATGAGTGATACTCTTATCAAAGAAAGATGGTGATTATCGATTATTGTTTGAGCTATTTTATTATCAAATACTCTTAAATTAACTAAATTTGTATGTCCCTGCAATGCGGGGTTGCATGAAGTCTGGTAATCATTCTTTAGGCAATATATGAACGCAGCGATAAGCATTTGTACCAACCGCGTGAACACGAAAACATATTTTGCACCTCACCGTGCGCAAGAGTTCAACAAAGGGAAATAACTATTGGGTAACTCGAAAATTGCGTATATGACGCCACAAAGGACAAGTCATGTCCAACGCATCCTTGATTTATGACTTCAACTGCCGGACGCTAATTGGCGAAGAAACAATAACTATTTATGTTAAACATCATAGGTTTGATGCTGCATCGGGATCGAGAATCATCAAACCCGGGACTTTCGGTTACGAAATAAGCCCTCAGCCACAAGACTAAAGCGACAATGCTGTTTTGTTTCATTGCTAAGAATGAAATGAAAAACTACAAATAAACCACCTTTGATCTATTATCATAAAGGTGTGTAAATTTAAGATACTGTACCATGTATTTTGCTGTAGTTTCAACCTGTTTGACAAGAAAGACCTTTATATAGATGTGGACCCATTTGGATACGATATAACAAGGTTAATGTCAATGAGGACACATGTATTGCATACAAGTAATATTCATCTTGGATGATGATGTAATATCTATAGAAGCCCACCCCCTTTCTTTATTATAGACCTTTATATCTAAATACCATATGTTTGACCATTGTTTTGAAATGAGATAATCTAGAAAACACGAAGAATAGAAATTTCAATGCCTTTGCATAGTCTATACTAGGAGATACGTGTTTTGTGTGTTGTGTCTTTTATAAAATCTTTAGCAATTGTGATAATAGCCCTTTCCTCATAAATGCGAGGCACTTGTGAACAGTATGCGTATGAATAATGATAAATATATAATAGTGGGTATATTTTAATGACTGTGAATTCGATAGCAGAGTGTAAAACTATTAACAGTATTGCACTACATGAAGTAGGCCGGCGTAAAGCTCTGCAGCCCATGTCCTCATGTATTTTCAAATATGGAATTTATTTATTAGATGTCAGTATGGTGTATATACGTTTAATTCAACATCTCTGCACTAAAGTACATGTTTTAAAACCCGCCTGTCACAATCCATCGCTTTACACATACAATCTATACTTATATATAGATGTAGATAGGATGTATGGATAAGTAGGATTTGATAGAAAGAAAGAAAAACAGCTGTCATTTAACATTGTTATGTTTATTGCAGAACAATGATATGAACCGGAGCCTTCAATATGGAGAATTCCACGTGCCACAGCGACGTCGCCTACAAGACGCATGTAGAGAACATCGCAGCGGAGCAGATCTGGATCTATGTGTCACCTGTTCTGATAGTTGTGGGCACTATCGCAAATACGCTCTCGATCATCGTGTTGCTGCACAAACGAATGCGCACATCAACAACCATGTTCTATTTGACCGTTCTTTCGTTTGGCGATATGATGGTACTATACACAGGTTTACTTCGATACTGGATTAAATCAGCGTTCGACAAAGATATTCGTCTGATATCGCAGTTTTCCTGCAAGATTCATGCTTTTTTGGTGTATTTTTCCCTAGATTTTACAACATGGGTTTTAGTAGCGGTGACAATAGATCGGTGTGTATTTGTATGCCTTCCTTTTAAGGCCAAGCGACTCTGCACCTTAACTCATGCTAGAATGGTAGTGGTGTGTATAGGTCTTATAATGACAGCTCTGAATTTTCACTTGTTCTGGGGTGTGTCACATGAGATGCAGCTTGGAGAACTATCTTGCACGCACGCGAACGACTTCACCGAATTCGCCTGGCCCTGGATAGATTTCTGTGTGTTTAGTATAATTCCATTTACTATCATGATCATAGCAAACATACTTATTATCAGACATCTATTTATGGCACACAAGCGTGTGGCTTCCCATCACCACGAAACATCCCATTCGGAACAATGCCAAAGCGTCATAAATCATTCCAATGGAAACGGTGTGCGAACAAAGCAAAGAAAGGTTCCGAGTATCACTACCATGTTGCTGACGACAAACTGTGTGTTTTTGGCGTTAACTTTGCCAATTGTAATCTACTTAATTGTTTATCCGTACGTACTCTATGATGCCACAGATCACGTGACTGCAGTTTTGAAGTTGCTATGGGCAATCGCGAATATGTTTCAATATGCGAATAACACCATTCATTTCTTTCTGTATTGTTTAACTGGACCTCGTTTCCGTCGTGAACTATTTAAAGTGTTTAAAATAAAGTCTAGATCATCTCACGAGTTAACAACGACCATGGAAATGCACTGATTAAAACTGAAACTAGAATACACATTTTTGTAGAGTATTCTGAGTTCAAAAGCTGTGAAGAACAAAGAAAATAGATCTGTATAGAATAATTGTTGTTACGAAATATGACATACACGTGTACATAATTAATAGTGTAAATCTTCTTCTTTTTTTTTTTTTTATATATTTCGCGTGGATATAATACTGTATTTGGGACACATGTACAACTCTCGTAAATCATTGTATATTACTCAAGTCCTCTGTATGTAAGAGGTTGTTCGCTAAAACCATATTTTCGCTATGGCTGGTCTCGTGCAGTTGCGCGAAGATAATGTTTTCGCAAATAAAATATGATTTGCAGTATTTCATACAAAGGTAATTGATTGCAGTATGTTTAGGTTGTTTATTATGAGTAAACCGGATATAAACAGCGGAAGTATGGTATGATTATGCGTGTAATGTAACTCCGTACTCAAACAATCATTGTATTTCTTATACATTTTCTATATTGTGAAATATACGGGTTTTATGATAAGTTGAAAGATCATTTCTTCTGTACAGAAATAAACTACATTGATACAACATAGTTGTATAAATAAAATATTGGTAAATGTTGATGTTGAAGACTATCAATTTCTATGTATTGTGTAAATCTGTGATTTAACTCCTTATTTGACAAATTGTAATGGAAATCGTATGGAGGAATATCATATAGTAATGCTGACTTCCTTTTGAAACATGAATAAAAATATAAATACATGTACGTAATATAGAGGTTGTCCACGAACTTTACGAACAACCCTCGAATATATTCTTTTCCAACTTAATTGCCTAGCTTGGTACATGTAGATCGACAGATTATCCTGTCCGTCCATTGCTAATTTGGAGATGTGGGCATGAGTCTAACAAAGGTGTTGTTTTATTTTTTCAGATTACTTACTACTAAAACTGTATTTTTGACCTAAGAAGGTAAATTTGAATGTTTTGAATTCACAATATTGGTGTACACGTCCTCCACTTTCCATCCAAATCATAGTTATCCGATGCGTTATTCATCCGTAAATCGCACGATCTCTTTGATCGCATTTCATCTTTAAAAAATTTAAGGAACTGCCGTGTGTTCCTTCAGACTACATGAAGAAATATCATCAACATAGTTATTTGGATTTAATGGTTTTACAGAGGGAATGTGGGAAATGAGATGTTCTTGTCATCACGAGGTTCCTTTGATGTCTTTCGTGTGCCATATCAAGCCTCTTTAAAAAGATAAATCACATTACAAAACGTTTCCTGCCATCAAAGTACTCTAATAAGCTTTGATGGCCATTAATCATAGGATCATTTTTGTGGAAGCGAGTTCCGTTGAGTTGCAACTCAAAAAATCTTGATACTTTCCAATAATTCATAGAGTTGAATTCTCAGTTGTTTGTAATTATGAAACATTCCGTAAATGACATGGTATAATGAAGAAAAGAATTTAACATTTATTCAAAGGGTAATGATTTATGTTCTCCTTTGAAATCGCTAATTACATGCAAATCCTTAAAAATACGACTGTGTACAAATGAGGTTTGCTTTAATCGATTTTCTATAAGAGGATACGGTATGACTTTTTCGCTGACCAATTAATAATGATAAATTGAACACATGAGAATACGATGTTGTTGCATTATATACATGAAAGGTAAAGATAACGAACAGTGATCAATCTCATACCTCATATAAGCAATACAAAATAAAAACACAGCGATCAGCCGTGTTATTTATTTCATAGTGAAATATTCATCCTCAGGGGTCAAACGTGGTAGTGATTATCTAAAATCTATAGTTATGTTTTATTTTATTATAATATTAGTACTCCTTCCCCAAACAATGAACATTCTTGCGGTATTTTATTCATATTTCTAATTACATCACGCATACACACTGAATTTAAAACCTTTAATATGACCACTAAAGCATCATGAAAGTAACCAAGTTGATGGCTTTGAGTTACAGTCAGTCGTATTTGATACCACTTGGCAGACAGCGTGGTTAAGATCAGACGGTGTTTCCTGACTCAAGGTCATTTGTACTCAAACTCAACAAGTTGGAAGGAGATGCCTATCAATCTCTCAAAATATGAGAAAACACGCCAATGCAAGTTTGTTTTACACAAAGACGTTGATCCAATATGAACGTTTTGGTAATCATTGTTATCTACATCCCGAATTCTGCAATTTTAGTTAAGTCTGCATCTCGAATTCTGCAAGTTTAGTTAAGTCTGCGTCCAGATTTCTATGATGGAAAAATAAAGATAACGAACAGTGATCAATCTCATAACTCCTATAAATAATACAAAATTAAGAGTAGGTCAAACATGGGCCCCTGGATATACCAAAGGTTGTATCAGGTGCAATTTAAATTTACAATAATTAACTTTTCGGATATGGCCCCGGTATGGATTGAAGCATATAAACACCTTTGTGTTATTTGAAAATGTGTTCAGGCCAGTATCATCTATATACGGTAGTGACGTATTTTTAAAAGAGATGATTGTTTTAACCGTCGGCACCTTACTCTCTCCTGCATACCTTCCGTCATCCTCCCTACAGTTACCGATATCACTCGCTAGTTACGTATACCCGAGATCCAAAGGGTTTTAACTATTATTGTTACAGCTGCAGCGCCGTTGGGCAATGTTACATTGCACGTTGGTGTTTTGGGTTCCATTATACGGCATTCCGGGATTATTCTCGTATTTATTTAAAACATTGACAAGAATCATGGATAATGTTTACACTTATTAATAGTACTAACATGTTTTAGATAGGCCTTCAAGATTAACATTAGTTATTGCAAACGGTGGCGAATCACGTGACTTTGGCATGTCCTATTACCCGGACAAATGACGAAGAAAGTCAACACAAGGGCAAATTCAAACGAGTAAGTAACACCTCTATCAATATTGAATTGTCACATAACTTATATCAACATTTGAAGAATTTTCGCAGGAACAAATCTATACTAAAATGGTAGTTCTACGTGCGGTAGAAGCAGAGAACAAATGTTAATAATAAGTTATGTGACAATTCGTTATTGAATTAGGTGTTACTTATTCTTCTGAATTTTCCCTTGTGTTGACTTTCGTCGTCATTTTTTTTCGGGTAATATGTCACGCCAAAGTCACGTGATTCGCCACCATGATTGCAGCTAGTCTAGAGATTTTAACATCATTCGCAAGAAATGATTGATTGTAATATGTTTAACATCCCTCTCTAGAATTTCTCACTCATACCAAAACCGCCGGTGAGGGACTTCCAACTTTAGAGTTTTGCTCGGCCCTTACGGCCATTGAGCAGTGAGGGTTCTTTAGCGTGCAACACTTACTGTGACATGGGACATCCGTTTTAAGGTCATCTCCGAGGACCCGTAACATTCACACTTGATGCCGAGCATTTGGTGATGGAACTGTCACTACCTGTTTTAACGACTTAGGTCTGTCGCGGCCGGGATGTAAACCCCGACCTTCCGCTTGCGGGGCGAACGCTCTACCTTTAGATCATCGCGGCGGTTAATTCCCAATAAAACATCGGGCTGTTGGTTGCATTTGTATAATCGATTGATATA